>NC_142039.1:32305727-32605727 GCF_982192425.1 Myodes glareolus
CCAGCCCTTGTGCGGCCCTGGAGGACAGATGGCGTCAGTGTCTTTCAAAACTGGATGAGCACAGTGTCTGTCACTGTAACCAGGCAGAGTCTCCTCCCTCTGGGAAGCCTGACTTCCCTGCCTCCTGCAAACCAAAAGTCTCTGAAAGTTCCAGCTGTGTTAAAGACCGTTACACAAGGAGGCTGTGGAGATGGCCGAGTGGGTAGAGTTTTTGCGGTGTAACTGTGAGGATCCAAGCTTGGTACCCTGTTTAAGAAGTTGGGCATTCCAACTAGGGAGGCTGATAGTCCAGACTCAGTGAAAGACTGTGTCGCAAAAAGTAAGGTGGGCAGCAATGGAGGAAGACACCCAACCTTGGCCTTCAGCCTTCACATGCATGTCCACACAATTCGTATATGCACAAGGCCCAATGACTGAACACACAATTGAGGAAGACACCCAACCTTGGCCTTCAGCTTCCACATGCGTGCCCACACAATTTGAATACACACAAGGCCCAATGACTGAACTTCATGACTGTGGAGAGTCAGAACGTTACAGATCAGAATCAAATCATCCTGGTCTATGTTGAGTCCTTTCGAAAGCCCATTCATTGCCCACGCTGTGTCTGTCCTGATATCACCATGACTACCAGCAGCTTTAAAATGTATTCTGGAAGGCCTCCACCAATCTAAAAGTCAAGAATGTTACCTGATAACAGCTGGTAACATTTTCTCCACTTTGCTGTGACCTGCCTACCCAAGGTCCCCAAAAATACACTTGGCAAATGCCTTGATTTATGGTGTTTGTTCTGTAACCAATAAGATCTCATGGAATCACTTCCATGGTTCAATGTGTTTGGAGGCAATCTGAATCCATGTTCATGGGCCATGATCACTCATAGTTGGCTCAAGAATAAATGATATCTTATCCCCTCAGAGCTGAGAGTGCTGTCTTGCTTGCATGACCCTGCTTTCCTCTCTTCCTCAAGGGAACTCATCTGAGTGGAGGTTTATCATAATCTGGTCCCTTTGGGCAGGAGCTGGGCAGCCTGAGCAGCCTAGAGGCATCTTGGTGCCCTCCAGGGACCATGTCTCACCTCCAGTTATGTCACAGTTCCTCAACAGTCACAGAAGGTGGATGGACATAGGATGCTGACTAAAGGCACCAGACAGAAAAGGTGAGGACCCAGCAACCACTACACCTCTTTTAGCTACGATACACGGTAACTGGTTTCATTATGACATTTTCCTACATGTATCTAATGTATTTTTATCATATTCACCTCTTTTACTCTCTCACGCCCTGGCCACTCATGTTGATCCCCTTCTTCTCCCTATTTCCTCTTTTAGTTTCTTGTCTTTCTCTTTCCTTTTTTCTTTTTCTGTGACCCCAGGAGTATCATTAGGGTTGCTTATGGAGTATGGATAAGGGGCTCTTTGAGCAGTATGGGTAACTATGGCTCCACCATGGAGGAAAAGGTCTCTCCCTCCCCCAGTAAATGCTAACTGATTGCAAATCCTCAGGGAGGGTGGGAGCTCATGAGTCCCTTCTTCTCCCAGTCAATACACCACTTTTATTTTGAAGCAGACACTGTCTGGGATAATTTCAGGTGTTGGCATCCCAGAACCCTAATCCTAGGACACAGCCTCTCAGTTCCTACAGAATGCAAGGGTTAGAAGTGAGCAGTGGGAACAACGATGTCTCTTGTCGCTTATGGAATCAGCCTGCATTTCATAATTCTTGTCACTGGTGGGTGTTGCCTTTTGCTAATGCAAACCCAGGTTTCTTTCGGCTTCTGAGAAAAGGAGACTGATGAACTGCTCCTGTTTATAACCTTCACTGTTTCTCCTGTCCCAGGGTAAAATCTGAAGTCCTTCCTGCTCCACCCCGCATCTTAACCCCGTATCTTTTATTGTGGGAATTACTTTTAAATTGACAGATAAAAGTGTCTGCCACTATGGCTTGGATGGCTCCGGCCTGTCATCTCAGCTACTTGAGAGGTGGAGGCAGGAGGATCAAAGACTCAAATCTGCCTGGGCTACAGAGCAAACCAAAGACCAGCCTAGGCACCTTAGTGAGACGCTGTCTCAAAATTCAAAGGGCAAAGATGAGTGTGGAAGGAGTTCAACGGCAGAATGCTTGCCTAGTATGACAAAGCCCTCAGTTCAACCCCCAGGACTATAAATAAATAAGCAAATAAATGATATTATTTACCCCATAGTTACCACAGATGCCTTGAAATACTTTGCATCTTTCAACATTTTCTACTTTTTCTGTCCCCAGCTAGGTTACAGGCCAACGTCACTACTACATGGAACCTCTAGTGTCTTGGTGACCTTAGGCCATCTCCTGGGCCTTGAAAATCCACACCATCACTCTACCCTCACCTGAAGCACACTTTCCATTCTTCTCAGCTAGGCTACTTTCTTCTAGAAGTTTCCTTCACATTCTCTGCCACAAGTGAGCGTCTCGCCTTCATATTCCCACAGAAGAGTCCTGCTGTTCTCACAGTGTATCTGAGCCCAGATTTCCCTGTCCCCTTCCCCAGTTGCCCATCCTGGAGAGGAAGGGTCAGGCCATCTCTATCCCTGGGTCCCCAGCACTCTCTTGTGTTGTCTGGCACATAGGAGAGGAGTGACAATATTTGTGACTGAATGTTCTTCATGTCCTTAGGATTTGGATAGTTTTTGCTATTTTAGACATAGTTGTCTGCTCCTCTGTTTTATACCCTTTCCTGCCTACTGAATGCGGGCAAGTGACTCATAGTTTCTCCCACGAGAAGCTGCCACCCACGTGTGCTGTGCATAAGGCAGCCTCCAACCTCCCAGCCCTCCGCACACAGAGGAGCTAAGCCTCTGTGATTCTGTGTAGGAACCCGGATGGGACACAGAAAGCTGGACTTTCCCATAAGCAGCATGAGTAAGCAGAGGTGTGTTTAGGACTAAGAAGCAACAAGGGACCACTCTGTGCAAGGGTGAGTGTTCCTGTGAGGCCCACGTGTGAGGGACGGTGGCGAGAAGACCCTGAGAGTTGACAGACTGGGTAGAGAACTAAGATGACGGACAGGAGTGGACTGGAGGGACCAGGTGTGAGTGGAGAAGCGGGACTTGGATGTTGACGGAGGGGCAGAAGAAGCAGGCTCTAAATGTGCCACTCTAAGTGTGACTGTGTGTATCTGTAATCCCAGCACTCAGGAGGCTGAGGCAGGTGGACGGTGAATTTGGAGGTTAGCCTGGCCAACATAATCACCTGTCTCAAAACAAACAAATAAAAAACATTACAAGGTTCCAAGATGATTCAGACTCTCGGCTCTAGAACACACGAGTGCAGTTGGCTCTGTTAACAGGAATAGGGAAGGTTAGAGGGAATGTGGGAGATACCTTGTTTTGTTTATTTAGGGAGGTGAGTTGAGTGTTGGATTGGCTAGCTGACTCATTCAAGTTCTGAAGTTCAGTTAACCAAATAAAATTGTAGCTGACGTTGATTGTGTGGTTACCATAGCCAAGCACTTCACATAGCTAACTTCCTAAATGCTTACTGTAAAACTGGAAGGTAGAGTCTATTATTCTCCCCCTTTTATAGATAAGAAAACTGAGGCCCACATCACTTGTCCATGTTCACACATCTCCTATAAATGAGAGAAATGGGGTTCAGCCTGGGATCTGGGACCTGGTGCTCTTGGCATAGGGATGCTGGCTTAAGAAAGGACTTATCACTCTCAGTTGGCTGCATAGGGGGCCACACAAGGATGTTATGGGAGCCTTGAGACTGGAAGCAATTGTTAAGCACAGTAACATGCAGAAGAAAGAACCGTGGAGTGTGGGAATGGAAGGGTGAGAGCAGGCAGAACAGAGCAAACGGTAGAGGTGGGAACTAAGTCCAGCAGCCATGGAGAGGGAGTGGGCCCAGTGAAGCATCATGGATTAAAAACGCAAAGGAGAATCCTATGCTGCATTTGTGAGGTAAAGAAAGCAAGCAGTTTAGAGCCATGCAGTGGTTAATTATTTATTGACTGAGCTACTAATATGTTATTCTGCATATAATTAGGCATCTCTGGTACAGGAAGGAAAATGTCAAAGAAGCAGCTGGGATGCCAGCAGCACCATTCACAGAGCTGTACCAAGGACCTGCATACCAAGCAGAAGGAAAATCTGTGCTGTGGTTTCCATGCCTCAAAGATGCGAGGCTGTGATGTACAAGGACCATCACTGAAACTGCATGAAAACCCACAGGCCATTCTTCTAGCATGGCAGAAACCTCAGAACCACAAAGGCCCACAAATGGCCATTTCGTGTGAGTGCTCCCTCCATGACAGCCTTGATTCTCTAGCATCCTGGGGGCACCAGAGCACCTGCCAAGGATCTAGATCTTACTCCAAGCTCTTCTTTCAGTCTCTGGCACCCGACAACATGGGAACAACCACTGTGCGGGCTGGGTTAGTGTTAATTTGACACAAGTGAACGTCATCAGAGAGGAGGAGTGTTGGATGAGAAAATGCCTCCTCCATAAGGCCAGGCTGTAAGCAAGCCAGTAGTTCATTTTCTTTATCAGTGATGGATGGGGGAGAGTCCAGTTGGGTGTGGGTGGGTCCACCCCTGGGCTGGTGGTCCTGGGTTCTATAAAGCAGGTGGAGCAAGCCATGAGGAGCAAGCCAGGAAGCAGCACCCTTTCATGGCCTCCGCATCATCTACTGCTCCAGGATCCTCCCCTGTTTGAGTTCCTGTCCTGACTTCCTGGGGCCATGAACAGCAATGAGGAAATGTAAGCCAAATTAACCCTTTCCTCTCCAATTTTGTTCATGGTGTTTCCTTACAGTAATGGAAACCCTAACTAAGATAACCAGACTGGCCTTGAACTAGAGATCCACTACCTCTGCCTCCAGAGTGCTGGGATTAAAGTTGTACACCACCACCACCTGGCTTGAATTTAAGTCTCTTAGGTCTTTTATGCTCTTCAGAAAGCAAAAAGTTCATTCATCTGCAGGTGGTTTGTTCTGTGTCTTACTTCCCTGCATGTTAGCACTAATGCCACTTGCATAGATTTATGCCTTAGGCAACATATACAGAAGACAGGCAGACACACTTTTTAAAATATAGTAAACAAACACCAAGAGAAAATGAATCAACTTTAGGGACAGGCCCTTTTGGGTCTGGACTTGTTCACATTTAATTTCCATTCAGTCTTCATTACAGTATCATCTGAGGCATCCAGCAAGCTCTTGCTCAAGTTCAATGTCACTTCCTATTACAAAGTTAGTGGTTTACAACACAAATTTTTATTCTCTTGCAGTTGCAGAAGTCCACAGGTTATCTTCAGGCCATACCAGCTGACAGCAGGACAGTTTTCTGACTTTTTTTCTGGCTCCTAGAAGCGGAAGCCACCTGTATTCCTTGGTGCATGGGCCTCCCTCTTAGCCCCAGTCCTCTTGATTTTGTCCCAGCAACTCCTAGTATTCACTGGAACTTTTATCTTTTGTAATGTGTGTGTGTGTGTGTGTGTGTGTGTGTGTGTGTGTGTGCACGCGCGCACACACATACATGCTTGTACATGGATGTTGTGTATATGATGTATGTGTGAATGCAGAAATGCACAAGGAGGACAACCTTGTATATTCTTGGTCTTTGCTTTTTCATCTTATTTGAGGCATGATCTTTGGGTTGCAGATGTATACACCAGTCTAACTGGCCTGTGAACTTCTGAGATTTCTTACATGCCTACCTCCTGTCTTGGTGTTGGAGCACTGGGATTATAGACTCATGATACTGTCTGGCTTTACATAACAATTGTCAGGATTGAAATTCAGACTCCCAGGCTTGTGCAACCAGTACTTTACCCACTGAGTATCTCCTTAGCCCTGTCCTGACCTTCCTATTTCCCTCTTAGAAGGGTTTGCATGTGATGAGACCGGGCCTGTCCAGATCATTCAGGGCCAACTCAATGATCTGTAGTTGTTGTTGTAGTTGTGAACTTTAAAAAAATGTTAAGAGTACAAAATAATGGGCTTTATTATGGCATTTTCATACATATGTCTTTGTACCTGGTTCACAGCCCCCTTTCTAACTTCCCTGTCCTTCCTCCCCAATAATGGCCCCCTTTCTCCCCACAAATAGACATCCTTCCATTTTCTTCTCTCTCTCTCTCTCTCTCTCTCTCTCTCTCTCTCACACACACACACACACACACACACACACACACACATCCACAACTAGAATCCACACCTGAGGAGAACTTTTTTTTCCTCTTTGCACTGTCCTTTCTTGTCCCCCTCTCTTTCCTTCCTTTAGACCTCTTAATGATACCAGCAAAGTCATTTGTTTTTCTAGTAAGGTAATACAGTCATAAGCTCTGGCAGTTAGGACATGGACATCTTTGGGGTCCTCCTCCTCATTGTTGCTCTTCTTCTTCCTCTTCTTTTTTTTCCTCTTCCTCTTCTTTTCTCTATGATGATCAGAAATAACTTTGAGGATAATAAGTTTCATGTCATAATGCTTATACATCGATCAGTTTCTGTAAGACAGCTTCTCTGAGAGCTGTAGATGAAGTCAGAGTCTCATGTGTGCACCCACAGCCGCCTGCGCTCCCCTCTTATAGGAGACTGACGCTACACCTCACTATAGTTACTTATCAAGATTGTATCTTCCCCGCTCTGTATAGCTCTGGGAAGCAGGGACTGTGTTCTGTTTATTTTTATGTCTCTCCCTGATACCAATACATTGTCTGACACTTGGCAATTACTAAAAAATAATATTTTCTGTCCTGAAGATAAGATGAAACCATATAGTTTTCCATTTAGCTCAAGCAAATATTCAAGAGACGGGGAGGTGGTTTTTTTTTTCTTTTTTCTTTTTCTTTTTGCTAACACCTACTGTGTCCAAGAAGTTAGGAGACTGTCTATGACTGTCAAGTAAACATCTCTACGTTTCCTGATGCTAATGGGTGACTTTTCCTGGGGGAGATACAAAAGGAGTGTCTATATAGGCAGAGAAGGCACCAACAGATCAAAGAAAGGACTCCATCCAAGTCCGACTTGGTAAGCCAATGAGTTTATTGGGGTGAGTGACAGAAACATGGTTGACTCAAAGGGAGCAACACAATCGGGAAGTCCCCTAGGTAACTTACAGGTGGATACACCACTGAAGACCCCCTTCATAATCTTAGGGAGGGGTCTTGTGAATACTTGGTGAACACCTCATGAAGAGATCATGAGCTTCCTGAGTCTGTGAACCTCCTCCATGCCGCTATACAGGAGTGTAGTAGGCCTGATCTCTCCTGAAGGTCTCACATGGGTCATCACAGTTGGTGATGGACACACCCCACCCTGAGGAGGCAGCTATACCCGGGAACTGGTTGACTGCTTTCCTTGTAATATAAAGGCAACATGCTCATGAAGAGTGAGAAGCAAAACCACGGTCTACTTGTAAACTTTGTTACAACTTTGTTTTGTCCAGCTGTACATTTCCTAAAACAAAACAAAAAACCAAATGCTGACCTCCAGAGACCCTTGGGACCGGAGTGGGTGAGAAGGAAGACATTCACTGCCATGATGGTTAATACTGAGTGTCAACTTGACACGTAGATCTAGAATCACCTGGGAGACAAGTTCTGGGCATGCCTATGATGGGGTTTCTATATAGGTTTCATTGAGGTGGGTAGATCCACACTAAGTATAGGTAGCACCATCCCATGGACCAGGATCCCCAACTGAATAAGAAAGAAAAATTGGGCTAAGCGTTCATTACTCTGCTACTTGACTGTCGATGCAGTGTGACAAATTGCCTTCTCAAGCTTCTGCCTCCAGGATGAGTAACAGATGCCTGACCTCAGGGCTCATGGACCCTTGGCTTGGTTTGTATTCTTCTGATCTCAGTGGCTCATCATTGCTCTCTACCAGCAGTGCTTGCTTCTGATTCGGTGACAGGACAAGGCCAAAAGGTTCTGCTGGCTCTGTGGCTGCAGGAGTCATGGTATTCTCTGACTTGCTGTCTGGCCCTGTGTAAGCCTTTCCTTTTAGTTTCTGCAGCTACAAAATGAGTGAATCACCTCCACAGATGCCAAGAAATTCAAAGATACTGTGTTCTCGTTGTTAAAATCATGGAGGTTTTTGTTTTTAAAGAAAAACAGTGCTTCAGTCCTGTCTATCAGACTGCCATCAGACCACAGTTAAAGGCTAGACCTGAAGAAACTTTGATTCCATCACAAAACCTGTAACCTGGGGCCAGAACTTCAGCGATGCATACTGTTTAGAGTGAATCTGTCCTCCCAACAATTCAGGCTCATGTTCAAGTTCATTTACGATGGTAGGCACCCTGCTTCCCCTGTACATGCACACAGTGTGACTTAAACCAGTGATCTGTCTTTCTAGTCAAATCATAGCAGATACTGAGTGCTCCTACAGCCAGAGAGACTAGTCAGTAGCTGTCTTAAGCCATTTTCTGCTGCTGGTAGCCTAGCACTATAGACTGGGTAAATTATAAAGAAAAGAAAAAAGAAGTTGCTTGGACTCTGCTGAAAAACAAAGCAGAAGGCCTTCTCTGAGGCTAGTCTTCTTTCTGGCAAAATCTTTAGGTGTCCCAGGGCATCACATACAGAGAAAGAGAGGGAGAGGGAGGGAGATTATCTATATACACAGTTGTGTTCTCCAGTCTCTCTTGTGCTTTCTCTCTTTTTTTCTTTTTCTTCCTTTTCCTCTTCCTTTTCCTCTTCCTCCTCTTCTTCCTCCCAACCGTCATCTTTCTCTTCTCCCAGTGTCCAGTCAAGGGGCCCATCCTGAGGAGCAGCCCCTAATCCTAATCATCTCCCAAAGGCCCCACCTTTAAGTACTGAGTCAGGGTGCTTCCATCACTAAATGCCGGGTCACAGGGATTAATTTCAGTATCACCCTTCAGAAAGGCAAGTCACTGAAGTCACAGAACCAAGCTTGACTGTATAATCTTAGCCATAAGTAGCTTCAAGTTGGCCTCCCACAGAACAACCCTCCTTGACATCAGGAATAAGGAGCTGAAACTTCATAGCTCTAGACTGCTCAGTCTTAGGAGTTATGAGCTTGTTTGTTGGAGTATGAGTCCGAGAAAGTAGGATCGTGAGTTGACACCAGCCACAATTAACTTACACTCAGAACAACAAGGGGTCAGAAGGACCTGCAGGTACAAGAGGCATGGTGTCCCAACCCCAGCATCTGAGTGATGGGAATGTTTACTGCTGCAGGATGCTCTCAGTGTGGCATTAGGAAAGGCTGTGCCCAATGTACCAGTGAGAACATGAAGGGAGATGTTGGTTCCACACTGCTTCTGGCCAACACGTGCACATCTGCTTCTGAAAACTACCACATCCTGACTCCTTCCAGAGGAGGTTTCTCTACTGTCCTGTTGTCTCCTACAAGGCTACCATATTGGACGTTCTAAGTACAGAAACACATTAAACTCATTCTCTGTTCATTTGCTATTCTTTCTTACAAATTATCCCCTCTCTTTTTTTTCTCTTGTAATAGAGTCTCAGACCTTAGTAAGCCTCCCAGACCTTAGCACAACTGACTGCACGATGGAAATACCACTCAGGCCATAAAACTCAGCACATAGACAGGACCACTTGCCAAAATGAAAACAAAGACTTGATCCATCAAAGCCCACAGTTCTGGGAGAGTTTCTAAATGTACTAACCTTGCTTTTTGACTTCTGGAGTTCTGCTTCTGGCTAACTTTTCTTGTTAGCTGGAATATGATACCCCAGAACATGGCTTTGGTGCTTAAAAGTTCACCGTGAAAAAGGCTTGGTGCTACACTGGGATCGTGAACTTCCGGTGTCATCTCCAGCTGGCTCATAAAGACACTTTCTATTGGCTCAAATCTGGTCTGAGCAGTCTTCTCCGGAAGATACCCCACAACACTCCTTTTCCTAAGATTTATTTTATTTTATATGTATAAGAGTGTTTTGCCTGGATGTCTGTCTGTGCACCACTTGCATGCCCAGTCCCCATGGAAGCCAAAAGAAAGTGTCTGGTCTCCTGGAACTGAAGTCACAGATAATTTAGCTTGGTAATTAGAGTTAGAGATCTTTTGTGTGGGTTCTAGGAAACACACTTGGGTTCTCTGGAAGAGCGACCAGTGCTCTTAACCACTGAGTCATCTTCCTAGCTCCATCCCTTCTCTGTTGTGTGATATATTGGTGTCACTTTCCAAGGCGGGGATAGGAAGGAATGATGCAGATGAGAAGGGAACCAGGGATTCTCTTTGAGGTTCCTACTGGGATTTTAAGTGGAACCATAAAGAGAGACACTGACTTTATGTGCTTCAGAAACATACCTTTGTGCAGAGGGCTTGCATGAAGTCTGGGATTTTGCGCCTTGGCAAGTTCTAGATTCTATACAGCTGTCTGGAGAGCGAATCTAGATTTCTAGGAGGGGGTCAGGTAATAGTTCAGAGCTAGAAGTACTGACACTGCTCTATTCTCAATCTGCAGTGCCTTCCAAAGGTCCGCGTGTTGAAGGGTAGACTCTCACCTTACACTACTGGGGAGTGATGGGACCTTTAAGAGGAGGAACCTAGTGAAGGGTTTTCAGATCCTTGGGGTCATGTCTTTGAAGAGTACACCATAGGCTGTGGATAGGCACTTAGTTTTATAAATAAAGATATCATTTCTAATTTAAAACAATTCTTGACTACACTCTCGTACCAGCAGGCATATGCAATAATTTTAGATGATTCTGACCTACACTGATACCTCAATAGAACACTGGGATTTCATATTTTATTTTTGGTGGCTGTATAGGTTGTCATTATCTGGCCTTTGTTATAATTAAAGAAAGTGAAATATCACTAAAATTTACAGAAAAGTCTTCCAATAAAATAAATAGTCAATAAGATGAGTCATGGATCTTGTGGCTTAGATATAAAAATATCACTCACATGTATTTGAGCAATTGTTCCAATGTGATGACACTGTTTTGGGAGACTGTGAAAGGTTTAAGAGACCTTCCTGACAGAGTAGATCACTGGAGGCAGGCCCTGAACGTTATAGCCTGGCCCCATTTCTGGCCCTGGTCTTTCTGCTTCCGGGTCCACAGAGATGAGAGGAGTCCTTGCAACACTCTCCCTGGCACGCCTTCTTCCCCACGATGGACTGTATCCAAAATAAACCCTCCTTTTCTTTGGTTGCTTCTGATGCATATTTTATCACAGTCAGAGTATGAGTAACTGACGTAGATCTGCCTGTTGAGGCGACAAAATAAAACTCTCTAACAGGAAGTGTGTCTTAATATACCAACTGAACTCAGAGGTAAATACAGAGTGGCCTTCAAAGCTTGTCCATCCTTCCTTGGAATGTCCATGTGCAGTGTGAGCGTCGCACAGTTTGCTTCTCTCGCCCACTAGTGCCCACACTCCAGAACAAAGTGTGCTAACAGGCATGCCGTGAATACCCTGCCTTTCTCAGCAACATTTGCTCAGTTTCCCGGGGCTCCTGAGGAAACCCAAAATTAATTCCCGAGGAGCTTGTTCAAATCTAGACAGGACTGACAGGTGATTTCTCTCTTTCAAAATTTGACACACCCCGTGTAGCTAACACTCAACACTGTGGCTGCTTTCTTGTCTCTGAGAAAGCTGAGGAGAATTGAAAGAAATCTTTGGCAACTGACTCATGAGGAGTATGTAGCATCACTGTACATCTTCCTCCTTAAAGAACTCCATCCCCTCGGGATATCTGTCTCCACTTCCTGATTAACGGCTGGATTATGGGTAATCTTCCAGGGACTTTGTAGAAGAATAAAGACATCAATAGAGCAAAGAGTCTATTCAGAGCTTGGTGTCCAAGAGGAGGGCCTGTCTGAAGGCAATGGGAGCGTGACACCAGACAGGTGTCAAGGAGCCCGTCTGTGGCTTCTGACTCTTTGCAGTCCAACACACTTATCTCCTGAGGGCCAGTTCTTTCTCGGTTTCAGTCACTTTTAAGCCAATGACTCTGAAATCTAGAATTCCAATCGCCAACTTTCAATCTGTTCCTCCCAAGTTCCTACTAGCGCTTCAGATTCAACGTATCTCGCCTTAAGAGGTACCTCATGCATTCCCTGACTGCTTCCCTGGGTCCCAAGCCAGCTTCAATTCCTTCTCTGTCAACATCATCCCTCCACCCTACAGCCTGTCCCATGCTGAATCAGTAATCAAGTCCTGCCAGTTTTCCCTCTTCAAGGCTCTTAAACCTTTTTATAAGCTTGCATCTCCATATGTCTGTGTGTATGGTGAGCAACTGGGTTAGATCCTGGGTCATATTTCACACGCTCTGTTGTCTTTCTCAAATCCACCTCACCCTAATCCCTGTCTAAAACTTGCAGCCACCTCTGGTTACTCACGCATCTCAGTGACCTCTTGCTACTTACACATTTAGCTTCCAGCCACGACTCCGGAGCCTTCCCCATCTGGACCTAGCACGTATCTCTGACTAATAGACAGTACTTTCTGACTTGGAGTGTTTATTTTTTCTATCGATGCTGAATTGCTGACACCTTGGCTATAAAATACCGCATTTCAGTTCCATGTGTGGGCTGAGGCCGTCTCCTCTGCTTGTAAGGCCATTGTCCCAGATCTCCCCCTCCATCAAGCCTTCTTTGACCCTCCTCTTTCTCCAACTGGGTAAGAATTCCTCCTCGCTGTCTGTTTTTTTTTTTCCTTTTATGAAGGAAAGATTTAGCCTTTGTATTACTTGCTTTTTCTCATGGTTGTAATAAAACACCCAACAAAAGCAACTTTGTGGGGAGGTGAGTGCAACTTGAATATATTATATATAACACGTGAATAAATTGATTTTTAAAAACAAAGATTAGGTACACAACCAAACACAACTCAAAACAAAAGGTTTATTTTGACCAACAGTGTCAGGGTGCAGCCTACCGTGGTAGGGAAGTCAAGGCAGCAAGAGCTGACATCAGGAAGCAGAGAGCAGCAAACTCTGGCGCACAGCCTGCTTTGTCCTTGTGTGTCGCCTCCCTTCCTGCCCAAGGAGTAGTCTCATCCACATTTAGGATGGAGGGATCGTCCCATTTCAATTAACCAAATCTAGAATCACCCTTACAGGCAGACCCAGAAACTTGCTCCTATGTAATTCTAGACTCTGTTGAGTTGACAACTGACTTTAGTCACCATCCTTGTTATTTAATGCTATAATAATCTGATTTCCCACCAGTCCCCTGAAATCCTGTGTCTCATCCACCTTTGTATCATGCTGACTTGATGTAGTACCTGGCACTTACTACAGAGGTATGAAATAAATGGCTCTCAACCAAGTCCCCATGAAGCAGTGCCACTCGACACAAATTAGTGTCAACCAGTGCATGGTCCCTAGGGTGGGAGGGACTTCAAACCCTAGGCACAGTAGAAAGCAGCAGGCTCCTCATCTGAGAGCTTCAGGAAGCAGGCAAACCTGATGGGACTGGGGAACTGGAAAAGACATCAGAAATGGCCTGGGGATGCTCAAACGCGGAAGAGAACAAAGGTAAGGACAGATCACAGAGACTGACAGCTACCTCTCGGTGTCACACGGCTCTGGGTGACACACTGCCTCACCAAAAGAAGGGAGAGTGGGATGGTTATTCACTCATTCAACACACGCTTTTGTGGCTTCTTTCACAAGGAAGGTATCAGATCAGACTCCGGAGGATGTAGCAATGAGTCAGAAATGTCTGTCTGTTTCCAGTGAGATTAGCAGGCAATGGAGAGACAAAGGGGAGCAAGCAGATCCGTCATTATATGTGGTGATAAGAACGTGATATGGGGAAGAGTGGTGAGCAGGGAGGGGGGGGGAAGAAAGCCTCTTCAGGGATGCTAAGAACAAGGTTCTAAGCTGAAGTTGGTCAGATAACAAGGATGGGGTGGGGGAGGTGGTCTAGACTCAAGAGCCCAGTGAAGCTTGAAAGCCCAAGTGAAGTCCAAGGAGAGAGCAGCGGCTGATGCTCTTCTGCAGCAAACAGGAATGCAAAGTCAGCCTTGCTTCTTCCTGTACAGATTATGATTATGGGATTCTTACTTACAGCAGCTGAATTGAATTGCATTCAACTGATGAGTCCTTTAAGACCTTCAACCGTCTATACCGTATCTTTTGTGAGTAGGGCACAGTGTAGACTGTGTGATTATCTCTAGCAGCTCTAATCTGAAGATTCTCCTTAACATAGACCGGGCCTGAGGCTTACGGGGTCATGTGCTCTGAACAAAGCCAGGAGTGGTAAATCGCCGGCTCACATCAAACGCCATGCCTTCTTGTCCCGCCCAGGGTAACAAGAAACAAGAATAGCAAGACATTCTTCAGACACCAGGACGAGTTACTAGTAACAGTACTGAAAATTACTCAAATCAGATCACTGAAGCCTTCCCTGAGGAAAGGAAAAGGATATGCACCACACGTGTTCGGTGCTTTCAGGGGTCAGAAGTAGGCATCAGATCCCCTGGAACTGAGTTATTGATGTCTGTGAGATGTCCGCCATGTGGATACTGGGAACTGAATCTGAGTATTTGCTAGGCTTAAGAATGCTCTTAACTGGAACACGGTATGTATTCACTCATAAGTGGATTCTAACCATAATTAAAGGTCTTTGAGCCTATTATTCGTGATCCTAGAGAAGCTAAATAAGAAGACGAACCTGATGAAGATTATTTACCTATCCGCCAGGAGGTAGGAAATAGTCAAGAGTCCCAGGTAACCTTGGGTGCATGGGGGGGGGGGGTGGTGGGAGGGTTGTTGGAAGGGGAGAGGGTTGGAGAGAAGGGAGTAGGGGAGGAATGGAGAAAGCTCGGTTGACCGGGATGGGGGGAAGGGAGGAAGGATGAATGTGGGATCAGGGAAGAATATATTTCAACTAAGGGAGTCATATTAGAGTTTACAGGAAACTTGATTATATATGGGATCCCAGGTCCAAGGAGAGATCCCCAGATTGTTCTCTGGACAGAGGAGGGGGTGCCTGAACCGGCCTTGGCCCGTGACCATACTGATGAATATTTTGCTTATCACCATAGATCCCTCACCTGGCGTTGGATGACGATACAGATGGAGGCCCGCGTTGGAGCACCGAACTGAGCCCCCCAAGTTCCAAACGAGGAGCAAAAGGAGGAAGAAAATGACGAAGGACTGCGAGGGATACTATCACCCACTGATACAAGGGGTCGGATCTAATGAGAGTTTACCAAGGCCAGATGGACCGTGACTGAAAGAGCATGTGATCCAACCATATTCTCTGAATGTGGTTGGATTTTCTGAATGTGGCTGGCCTGCAGTCTTTCCGAGAAGCCATTGACAATGACACTGGGACTGGTTTCCTCTGCATATACTGGATTTTTGGGATCCAGTCTGTTTGGATGCTCACCTTCCTGGACCTGGAGTGAGGGGGGAGGAACTTGGACTTCCCACAGGGCAGGAGACCCTGACTTCCCTTGGGGACAAAGAGGGAGGAGGAGAGGGAGGGGGGGAGTGGGAGGGCATTGGGAGGAGGGGCGTAAATGGAAACTTTTTATAATTTAATAAAATTACTAAAAGAAAAAAAAAAAAAAAAAAAAAAGAATGCTCTTAACTGCTGAGCCATCCTCCAGCCCTAGAAAACTTTCTTCCTGGGAAGATAAATGTTCCAGGAATGTTCAACCAGATTCAGTATCACCACTATCTGGAAGGAGTGTTTTATTATTTGTTTGTTTGCTTCTCTATTGCCTTGAGCACACTATGTCGCTGAGCACCTTGAACTTCCGATCCTCCTGCCTCTGTTTCCTGGTGCTAGAACTATAAGCATACTCCCCTATACTCATGTGGTTACGTGGGGTCCATCCCAGGGCTTCATGCATGCGAGGCAGGCATCCATCAACTGAGTTACATCTCCATCTTTATTTCCAGGGAGAAGTTCACCTGCTAATGATTGGGTGTCTGCACTTGTGTGATGCCAGTGGTCATCCTTCGTGACCCCATCATGTGTGTTCTATACATGTTTCAATCAAGTGGATTTAATAATTATGGATGCACTTGCTTCTTTAGTTTTATGAATTTAATAAGCAAACAGTGGTGATCCAAGATGTTCCTAAAGCCATGGAAAGCATTTGTTTCGACCTAGTCTTCTCCCTCTCCCAGGAGGGACAAGCTTCTGCAGTCACTGTTCAGGAAACCCCATGGAGGGTCTGTTCTGCTCTTCAAAAGAACAGCGTCTAGCCAAAGATCATTGAATGAGCCTATCCATGCACTTTCCCTTCTCCTTTTTTACCTGGCCCTGGGTCCTGGACTGACTCCCATCATTGGCCAACCTTTGCCTGCCTCCTTGCCCCCAGCTCTCCCTGGTGGCTTTCTTGTGTCTCCTGATGGTTTCTGGTACCCTCTGTCTCATAGATATCTTTATTAAGTCACTTTGGAAGAAGGTGAATATGGACTCTGAACTGTCCCCTTTCTCTTGACCTTTAGATATTGAGAAATACTTACAACTGTTCACTGTCTTCTGAACCAGGGTTGGGCACTGGAGGATGGGGCTGTGGTCTGGGTACACAGCTTGAGTGCTAAATAAACACAGAAGTTTCTGGGCTAATGCAGGAATTCCAGCTCTTAGAACATGGCAAATAAACATCTGGAGCAATAGCTGTGTTGGTAGAGTACTTCCCTAACATACATAAAGTCCTGGGTTCAAACCCAGGACCTTATAAACTGTATAGGTACACATCTGGAATCCCAGTACTTGGAAGGTAAGAGGATCAGAATTTCAAGGTCATCCTTGGCTACATACTAAGCTTGAGACCAGCCTGGGCTAGAGACCCTCTTTTTTAAAAAAGAATATAGTATGTGATACATATATTTCCCGTATAAAACTTGTCCGAGAAACACAGGGAATCCTGCCTGTTGACCCAGGTTGTAACAAAGGCTACCAAAGGGCAGATGTCTTCATTTACACTAGATATTCTAACTTTTTCAATAGGTAAATAGGGTGAGGAAGATGGGGAGAAGCAGTAGGCAGCTTGGAAGGCTAACACTCACTAGCCCCTAAGGATTCTGGGAATCAAGAATGAATGGGGAGAAAGGATGGTAATCCTAAGTATCCTTGTCTTCAGGTACAAAGACATTCGCCAGTACCTCAACTTTGGTAGGATGATGGAATCTGAAATGTAGCTCAACGCCTGCTCTACACGCTATGGTACGGTTCACAAGTCACGCAAGGAGCTGGAGATTGAAATACACACAGACAGCCAAGAATTCTCAGAGTGCCCCCTTTATTGTGTTCCAGGGCAGCTTATATAGGGTTTCCTTCCATGCCCTAACTCTTAGCTGCAAGCCCACCAGAAACCACTCCCCTGCCATCAGGAACTCCTGAGGGTCTTGTGCGAAACACAGGAAAACAAGTTGTTTGCTCAGAGCAGCTGCAAGCATAGGAAAACAAGTTGTTCACTCTGGAAGGCAGGGGGTCACAGGAAATTCAGGGTCTGGGGGTCCGCAGTCCCCAACATGAAGGTCGGTATGGCATGGCTGTCCTTTGGGTACTTGCAGCTCCTCTCGGGTGGTGGCAAGCATGAGTGTGGAGCAGAAGGAAGGGACTTGTAAAAAAGGCACAGAGTACTCTCTGTCTAGGTCTTTCCACAAGCAAGTGCAGAGTCAAACTGACCCTGCTGCTGTTTGAACGTGGAAGCTCCTCTGGTTGGTGTCAAACCTGTCTTGCACTCCATATGCCAGTCTTTCCTGTCTATCACCTTCTATTTATCTTCTAGACAAAATTGTGTCTTTCCTAACTGTTCCTTTCGGGTCACAGTGCAAAGAATTTTTATCCTGGCGCTTCCACTCAGAATGCATTGAGTTCCATGTGACACAGTGTGATACTCTCAGGCCAGCTGAAATATTCCGTAAGACCCAGACAGTGTGGCCGATGGAGTCTGTCATCTCATTTATCCTAAATCAAGATATCACTCTTTGGTCAGGCAGGAAACAGACGAGCATAAACTCAGCCTCCACAACACAACTGGCATTGGGAAAGCTTCAGATACAAGAAAACTTTGCAAAAGACTCAAAGGGAAGCCTTGTTGACATTTGTTGCAGGGACTGCCCCAGCCAAATGGAGGAATTTCCCAAGAGCAAACTAAACAACCATTATTTATTTTATAGCAGAGAGCAGACAGGTGGGTGAGGGGCCACTACCATTACACTGTCCCTTCAAATGGAGCATGCTTAAAATTTTCTATTGTATTTTTAGTCTTAAGTGTATATTTGTATATGTGTGTATGTGTGTGCATACCACAACATACAGTGGATGTCAGAGGATAGCTTACAGGATTTTGGGGAGTTGGTTCTTCCTTTCCACCATATGTGTCCTGAAAGGTCATTGAGAAGGAAAAACAGACAAGGGAACAAACAACTTCAGACAATAAAGGCCTTTATTTTTGAAAAAACATGCAGATGCAATCTCTAAGAATCAGAACCCTGACCTTTACAAGCTGAGGTGACTATCAGAAAGAAAGAGGGATGGGGGATGCAGACCTAAAGTTTTTTTTTTTTTTAATCTGAAGTTGACTGTTGCTGGGGTAACCAGCGAGCAGTTTATTAAAGTGTGTAATAAGGGGCTGATAGGATGGCTCAGTGGTTAAAAGCACTGTTCTCGCAGAAGAACCAGATCTGATTCCCAGCACCCACAGCTGTGAGGGTGGCTCACAGCTATCTGCAGCTCCAGTTCTGTGGGATCCGATGCCCTGTTCTGCCTTCTGCAAGCGTTTTGTACAAATATGGTACACAAGCATACATGCAGCCAAAACACTTGCACACATAAAATAAACAAATCTAAATAAAAGTCAGGTGAAAAATGAACAGCTTTCCTGGGTGGGCCGTTATGTGGGTCCACAGGGCAGGGCTGTCAACAACGTAGAGAAATAAGTTCATTAACTTCTACAAACCAAATTGCTATGGTTACTGAAATTGCTGCAGTTCGAACAAAAGGAGTTTTACAAAACAGTATGACTCCGGCTAGCAGGTACTGGGATCAAATTCAGGCCGTGGAACTTGGCAGGAAACACCTTTCCCCACTGAGCGATCTCCTTGGCTCCTCAACTTACCTTGGACTTTCCAGCTCATTCTGTTGATTGATGTTTTAGGCTCTATCAGAAGGCCTATCACAGGTATCTAAATGCCACGGTGCTAATCTCATCCCAGGATCTTTACAGCCCCTCATTTTGATAAGCAGGGTATCTGTGCTCTTCCTCAACTCCACGGTTCAGCAGGGGTTTTAGAATTCTGTTTGTAGTCCCTCCTGAAAAGAGGGTCAATGACAGCTCCTTCTGTGAAGTCCCCCTTCGTCTTCCCTGCATTGCTGATCTCCCACCCCTTCTGGGACTACAGCTGGGCTCAGAGCCACTCGCCTGTATGGGCCCATTAGCAGGCAAATGATAGTAAAAACAGAGGAAGAAATGTATTCCCTGTGGTCATATTAGGCAGAGCAGCAGAGTTCTAGCCACCTGCCCCCAAGCCCATTGTATCTCTTCAGAATATCTCTATTACTGCCAGGACACTCAATGCTTACAGATATGAATCTGAACTATCACCTTGAAGGACCTCGTAGTAAAAGCTTGGACCTATCCAATCAATGTTTTAATCCACTGATGGGTTGAAAATTGGACAAACTAGTGACAACTGGTTGAATCTGTGGAAGGTGGGGCCCGATTGGAGGAAATGGGCCCCTGGGCATGGATTTGAAGGATGCACCTGTCCTGTCTCTCTGCCTCCTGGCCGTTGTGAGGGGGAGGACTTAGGTTCCTCACACTCTAACAGGTGCAGTAGAATGTGGTTTCCTGTCTCAGATAAAGGATAAAACATTTGGAGAAAGCTCATCTATTACCCATCTTGATTCTCTCCTTTCCTTGTTGATAGTATTTGGATTCAAAATCAGAGGTCAAGAAATGATCATATGGCATAACTGGTTGTACTTGCATATTTTACATAAAATTGGCCCATTTTTGCGATAGTACCCACTTTCCCGAGCCAGTGGGTATCACTCTGTGCATCAGAAGAATTTTCAAATGCTAGCAAACTACAGAGGGTACCAGCTTCCAGACAAACACTTTTCATATGACTTAGGACCTTTATGTCTACAAGAGGGCTGAGGCAGGCTTGCTTCCAGAAGCCCTCAGAAAACAATATTAATATAATATTCAGTGCACAGGGATGTGGTTGGTGATCCCACAGAGGCAGGGAGCACCATGAGAGATATAAGTAACACCTAGAAGTGTGCCGTCTTCACGAGGATTCAGGGTACTTTGGAGAATTTTGGAGTAACTGTCATGTGAATCCGAGCTAAACACACCTCGAAGTAAAGATAGCTCACTGTCCTTTCCTAGAGGACATATTGACAGTGATGTGTGTGTGTGTGTGTGTGTGTGTTTACATATGGACACGTTTATTTCCAAAATAGCTTCAGTTATCAACTTAATACAGCCTGAAAGTCTCAGTTGGGGAGACTGCTTTGATCAGGTTGGCCTGTGGGAAGGCCCAGAGCATTGTGGGTAATACCACCCCATAGCAGGTGGTCCTGGCTAATATAAGAAAGCTGACGGAGCTGGAGAGATGGCTCAGCAGTTAAGAGCACTGGATACTCTTCGGAGGACCCACATGGCAGCTTACAACTGTCTAGCTCCTGTTTCAGGAAATTCTACACCCTCACACAGACATACATGTGGGCAAGACGCAAAGTACACAACATACAAATAAATTATTTTAAAAAAAAAAAAGAAAAAGTAAGCTGGGCAATCACGCGTCAGTGGATGTAAGCCAGTAAGCAGCCTTCCTCTATGGTTCCCGTCTCTGCTCCTGCTTGACTTCCCTGACTTCCTACAGTGAGGAACTGGGATTGGAAGTGTAACTGAAATAAACCCCTCCCCCTCAAGTTGCTTTTGGTCATGGTGTTTATCACAGTAAGAGAAAGGCAAATTAGACAATGCATGAGAAGTCACAAGTCAACGTTGGATGTCTTCCTCAACCATTCTCTGCCTTATGTTTTGAGGTATGGTCTCACATTGAACTTGGAGCTCACTGGTTTGGCAATACACCCAGGGAGGTACAAGGGACAGAGAGAAAGTTCTTTATCTTTTTAACAGGGAAAGTGACTGAAGTCTGTAGGCCATAAAAGCATTGCCAAGGGGCTAATGAGATGGCTCAGTTGTTGGTTAAAGGGGCCAAGGAGATGGCTCAGTTGCTAAAGTGTGCACCTGTGGTCTTGAGTTGGGACCCTTAGAATTCATGAAAAAGTTAGGTATGACATCACTCTCGCTTCAACCTGTGTCTGTAATCCCAACGCTGAGAAGTCGGAGACAGGAAGACCTTTAGAGCTCATTGATCAGTCAGTTTTGCTTAATTAGTGATTCTCCATGCTAGTGAGAGACCCTGTTTCATGAAAAACTCCAAATGGCTAGTACCTGAGAAACAACTCCATGTGCACAGGCACCTCCACGCAGTACACTTGAACACATATGAACATACCTGCACAAACAGTAATTCAGAAATCTATACCTGACATGGAATAAAATGACAGCAGCTCAATGAGTATATAAAAAAGGAAACAATAGCATAAGGATGAAAAAAGAGAGAAGCAGATGCCAGCATAAAGGAAGGGCAAATGCAGGACATTGTATATTCGGTGATAGTTTGCAGCCAGAAGGTTAGAGGCAGGGGCTCTGGGTCCTCCAAGGACTGAGGACTTTTTAACCCAAGTCATGAAGATTCTTTCAGGGACATCCCTAAGGCTTGTCCCTCTGCAGGAGCATCCAGAAGCAATGACTCAGAAGAATCACCATGAAATCTCTAACTCAAAATCCTCACTGCAGACACACTGCAAAGGAATGGGCCTTGCTCTGCCAAATTCCCCATGTGATTCAACCATGGCCCCTCGCCAGAAAGCCAGAGGGAGAGAGAGCCATTCCGTGGAGAAGTGGAGATTTCCCAGCACCATCAGCAGGTGAAACAGCAGCATGGGGCTTTCAGACAGTCATTCCCAAGGACGATTTGGCTTTGAGAAGAGCCAGTAGAATGCCAGAGTGGTTGATGCATTGGCCTCTTTCCACAGCTTAGCCATTCTTGCATGGAGACATTGGGTACTTGTAGTGACTGAGCACCATTGATTGCCTTCACCATCTGCTGCGGTGTCTTCCTCAGGTGACATCAGAAGGCACAGCAGGGTTTGCCCTTGTCATCCAATGGGATCTTAGGTTGTTTGACTCACTGTTCGTGTTCCTCTGATGCTAGCAAAATGATGCCACCCTAAGTCAGCTGAGAGGAAGCCAGGATTTAACAGCAAACAAGAGACCCAGCTTGTTTAACAGCGTGAAGCACTTCTGCTGCAACTGAGTAAATGTGTGCTAATGAGGCTGCAATGAATGTATCTACAGAGTCACTGCGAAAAGAAAGCCTGCCGTCCTCATCTGAAGAAGGGAATCACGGTGCAGGTAAGCAGACAATGTTTCTGAGACTGCTCAGTGCTGGCAGAGAGCATGGGGCATCCTGGGCAGGCAGCCTGAGAATGGGTTGAGAGCTTGGGTACCACAGGACAAGGTAATGATAAAAAGAATCCTTTGCAGCACTGGTGCCATAGGATGCTGGCTCTAGCATTGGTTGTTCCGAGGGTGGCTGGTACACTGGAGAGACCTCATGAAGGACTGAGGCAGGAGAATAAGGCCATTCCCCAGCAGTGTGTAAGCTGAAGGCCTCCACCGGAGAGATCCCAGACCGGCTTTTCTGGTGCCAGGAAGCTTGGATTCTGTCGGATGTTATGGAGAAAGGGTCACTTGATAAATGGGTGCAGATGGGTTTGGGTGGAATGTGACCAAACTGAGCATATTCGGAACATACCTTTGGAGCTGAAGATGTAGCTCAGCTGGCAAAATGCTTGCCTGGCTTCCAGGAAACCCTGAGTTTGATCCCTGGTACCACATAAGCTGAGTGGAGTGGCACATCTTAGCCCTTGGGAGGTAGAGGCAGAAGGATTGTAATCTCAAGGTCAACTTCAGTTTTAGTGAGTTTAACTATAGCATGGATCACCAGGGACTCTTGCCCCTACCAAATGATCTAAAAGCACCCTGGTTGCAAGGAACCAGGACCCATTTCTCTGTAAGCTGGGACATTTGAGGATGTGGAGGGGTCAGCTTGGCTGAGGGTAGAGACAACTCAGGTGTGGAGAGGTCAGCTTGGCTGAGGGAAGAGACATCAGGAGTAAATAAGGAGACAATTCTTCTACCATCATCTGCTGCTCACAAGTCACGGCCTTATCCTTGCGTGGGCTCCTCCATTCTCTTCAGTGCCCGTCTCCAGCCGCCAACATGATCATTCTAAAATGCAAGCTGGTCACCTCTCCAGTTTGAAAGACTCCAGTGGTCCAACTGGGGAGATAGCTCAGTCAGTAAAGTCCTGGCTGAACATGTATGAGAACCTGAGTTCTATCCCTAGAACTTAAAAAACCTGACCTAGTGGTATGCATGTGTAATCTCAATGCTGGAGAGAGAGACAGAACAATCCATAGGGCTGGCTACTCAGCCAGTCTAGCCCATTTGGTAAGTTTTAGATTAGTGAAGGACCCTGTTTCAAAATCCCCTAAAGGTGTCCCTTAGCCTCTATACAAATGTTCATACACGTGTATCTGCATGAACACACACACACACACACACACACACACACACACACACACTGCAATCTGGAATTTAGTTGCAAAGACCCAAGTGGGATCACCTGCATTTTTTGCTTTCCTTAATAGAACTTTGCAACCACTTTCTCGTTTCCTTGTGCTGTTTCCTCATCAAAATATCCTTTTCTGTTGTTCTGCTGCCAGTCCCTTTTCTTTCTAAACAAAGCTGTCTCCTCTGGGAAGCTTTGTCTGTCCTCCTTCCATAGTAGGGTTCATTGTTCTGCTTCTTATTCATGTGTGCATATTTAAGGATATATAACAAAATTTGCTATTTTAACATTTATTTGTGTGTATGTTCACAGGTAAGTAGGTGCATGTGTGTGCACGTGTGCATGCATGCCTGTGTTTGGAGACCAGAGGTCAACTTCTGCTGTTGTTCCTCAGAATCCATCTGCCTTATTACCTGAGATAGGGTACTCACGCTGGGACCTGGCATCGAACCATTCAGATAGGCTGGCTGACCAATTGGCCCCAGAGATTCTCCTGTCTCCTCCTCCCCTACACTGGGACTACAGGGTATGTTGGCAAGCCCAGATTTTCACAGTGGTGCTGGGAATTAAACTCAGATCCTTGTGGTTGCATAATAATTACCACATGTAAGCGTACAGATCAGTGGTCATGAGAACATTCACACTGTTTAGCAACAATCATCACATCTGTTTCCACAGCTTCAGCTTCCCCAATTGAAAGCCTGTCCCATTAAATACTAGTTTCTCACTCTTCCCTTCCCTAAATCCTGGAAACCCTCATTATACCTTCAGTCTCTATGTGTGTGACTAGTCTAGATGCATCATATACGCAGGAGTACACAGCATGAACCCTTTTGTGATGGGCTTACCTCACTTCCATAAGTATCCTCACACCATGTTCCTTACAGTGTTTTGGCAGAATCCTTTTCCTTTCCCGTCTTTTTTTCGGTTGTGTGTATGTACCCCTTTCACTTCACCCACTAAGTCATCAGTCCGTGCTTGAGTGACTTCCATCCTTGGCTGTTGTGAACAACACTGGTAGAACACTGGATGCAGATGTCTGAGACCCTTCTTGCTATGTTCCCAGGAGTGAGATTACCAGATCATGCGATGGTTTTAACTCCCACTCTTTCCCCTCAAAGGTAATTGTGTGTGTTAACTACGAGTCTTCATTATGGTAATGGAGCTGGACATGAATTCCCTTGGAGTAATTTTAGATGATTAAAGGACCACAAGGGCCCTGCAAAGGATGCCTGGTTCTGCCCTGCAGCGAAAGTACGTTTTCCACAGAAGTTGTACACTGGCTGAAACCTGAAAGTGCTAATAACACGTGAATCTAAAATTAGATGCTGGGAAATGCTGCGAGGAGAAAATCCTCTTGAGAAATCCAGTTGATAAGCTTTCTAGCTTGCACTTCCTTGTGATCTGCCTGGAAATATGAAATCTGGAACTCCCTGTGTCCTCCCTGTTCTGCTCTCTACAGTAAATTACTGAGTCCTCTAGCTTAATTTTATCTCCAGTAAAAGGAGCAAATGCTTCTTTACGTTCATGAGCATGAAGCAAATGATGCTGATGACTCCAAGAAAAGGAGGTCAGCTGAATTAAAGCATATGGCCAGTAGTGGGCACTTAAAGCAGACCTGCATGGCAGCCAGGCTGGCTGGCCATCCTGTCGATGGAAGCTAAGTGGAATTCCTTTGGAGATGAAGTGTAGCTGTTCTCGGCCATTCTCATTTAGATAAGAACGTTCTCGGAGAACTAAGTACACCTCCAGAGCTAGAGCTCAGTGATCCAGCTCTCCATGGGACCTGGGTTCCATCTTTAGAGCTGAAATAAAAAAGTCAAACTCCAAAACCAATAAGGATAACAGGAAAGGCACTGGTACAGTTTAAAAGTACAGCAATAGAGGCCACACCTTCTATGAATTAGGAATAGACACTGAGAAAGAACGTCCTGGGCCAAGAGAAGAAAAAAAGCCCTCAATAAAAACACACAGTAAGGGCCTGAGACTGTAGCCTAATGATAGAGTGCTTACCTAGTAAGTGTGTTAGACCTGTGATAATACACACACACACACACACACACACACACACACACAGAGAGAGAGAGAGAGAGAGAGAGAGAGAGAGAGAGAGAGAGAGAGAGAGAGAAGTCTTACATGATATGTGTGCACTCTGTTCAAGAGATACTGGTTTTAGTGTTAAACTAAGTGGTCTAACCTACTCCACATGGCTGTCCCTGACTGGATGTGTGTGTGTCAAGTTTGCTAAAAATGTCTTTATCATCACTGCGATGGTATTGGTTCCAAATGAAAACACTTACTGAGAATTAAATCAACATGGTTTCATTGTCTTAGTATAGCTGACCAATCAACTCGTTTTAGATCTTACAACCTTCACATTTGTCTTTCATGTTTTAAGGTGTCTAAATTATTGATCCCATATTAGGAACATCAGTATAAGCCTAGAAATCATTTGTTCTTTTCTTTTTAAAAGTAAAACAAAGCTTTTTACAACTATCTATCTGTCTATGTATGTATATATATATATGTATGTATGTATGTATGTATCTGTCTGTCTGTCTATCTATCTATCTATCTATCTATCTATCTATCTATCTATCATCTGCCTTTCTGTCATCTATTGTGTGTGTGTGTCTGTGTGTCTGTGTGTCTGTGTGTCTGTGTGTGTCTGTGTGTGTGTTGAGGGGGTACCTGTATCTCAGCACACATGTGGAGGTCAAAGAACTTGGAATTGGTGTTCTCCTTCCACCATGTAAGGTCCTGGTATTGAACTCAGGTACTCAGGCTTGGCACCAAGTCTTACATTCTAAAGTGTATTGTTGGCCTTGGTTTTGTTTTTGAGAGGCTCAGGTTTACTATGTAACTGAAGAGACCTTGAACTTCTGATCCTTCTTTCTCTATTGCCTAAGTTCCGGGGCGATAGATAGGTGACGGCTTCCATGATTAGAGTTCAGGACCTCGTGCATGCTAGGCAAGCACTCTACTAGCTAAGCAACATTTGGAGTCCTTGTTTTTTGTTTGTTTTTACACAGACTAATCATGAAAACTTGCTATTGGGGGTTGGGGGAACTGGAGAGATGCTCAACAGTTAAAGGCACACAGTTTTTGCAGAGGACCTAAGTTTGGTTCTCAGTACTCACGTTGGACAGCTCACAAGTGCCTCTAACTCCAACTCCAGGAAGTTCTGACTTCTAGCTTCTGCAAGCACCCTTGCACTCATGTGCACCTCCCCCCTCCCCCCACACAAGCTACACATAATTAAAAATAAAAACTAAATCTAAAAAAATTGCAGGGACATACTCAATCTCCATCATTATCTCTGTTAACTCACCAAAACCAAGGAAGTAATCAGTAAAAAACAAAACAAACATATTTGCAATAATTACAGAACTCAGGAGATGCAACCAACCACTGTTGATAGGAGACCTAGATAGCATAGTACTAAATGTGGAGTAGCTGTTAAATCTAAGAAAGAAGACTAGTTTCTTCTACAAAGATTCAGGTCCTTTTTTGAGTCTGAGTTAACAGTTCAGCTATGGACTTCAGTTTTGCTATTCTAGAGAGACAGAGCTTGGACAACAGGAAGAAACTCACTAGTCAATTACAAGGCCATTTCCAAGTAGAGGTGTGGTGAGGTTCTGTGTGGAAGGGGATGCTTCTCCCTCATCCTGGGGTGGTGAGGTCTGTGTGAAAGGGGATGCTTCTCCCCCATCCTGGGGTGGTGAGGACCTGTGTGGAAGGGGATGCTTCTCCCCCATCCTGGGGTGGTGAGGTCTGTGTGGAAGGGGATGCTTCTCCCCCATCCTGGGGTGGTGAGGTCTGTGTGGAAGGGGATGCTTCTCCCCCATCCTGTTTCCTTTCAGATGCTCTCTGCTACCTGTGTGTTCTCAGGCTCTGGCCAGGGAGTCAGGAAACACAGGTGACACCTGCCATGCCACCCAACAGGGCTAGAAGTGGATACTGCTGGCATTCCACTCTTCCTGCCTTATGCATCTCTTTTTGAATCCCTAACATCCAATTATTTGTCTTTGGAACATTTATTGTGTGCTTGTCTTGGATCAAACAGGCTGCAGGAAACACCCCCACACCCGCAAAATACATTTTCCAGGTAATGATTCTCCCAGTGCCGTTCTGGGTACCTTTTTTTTTTCTGTCTGAGACACTATCTTGCTGTGCCATTCCACTAGCTTCAAGCCTCAAACTTGTAGCAATCCTCCTGAATACTGGGATTACAGGCAAACACTAATTTGCCTTGATACTATTCTCTCTCTCTCTCTCTCTCTCTCTCTCTCTCTCTCTCTCTCTCTCTCTCTCTGTGTGTGTGTGTGTGTGTGTACCATTCCTGAACATGTAGAAGCCCCAAAGTTCACCTTATTTTTTATGACAAGGTCTTTCACTGAACCCGGAGCTTTCTACTTTGCTAGACTGGTAGCAGTAAGCTGGCATCAGGCTGTCTCCATTGCCTAAGCACTGAGATTACAGGTGCACAACACCATGCCAGGCGTTTGTGTGAGTTCTGGGGTTTGAACTTGGGTCCTGATGCTTGAACAGTGAGCACTTTACCCACTGAGCTATCTCCCCAGCCTTTCATTTGTTTTTGGTAACATTTTTCTGTTAAGAACTGGGTATAGCAGGTTAGCACACTCAGCTAGCCTGTAAAGTGTGGAGACCCCAGATCCCTGCACTACTGGAGTGTGGCATGGTGGATGGCAATCATAGGGTTAACTTAGGTTTGCAACTGCGAGCGAAGACACAGCTGCCTACAAATACAGCAAGTGTTGTCTGCACACCATCAGGAAGTCTTCACTCTCCTATTAGATATAATTATCAGCCAGCCACTGAGTTGCGGAAATGTTATAAATTCAACAGGAAATAAGCCAGGGTTGGGAGAGTTATCTTGTAGGACAAGAGGTCCTGGGATCACACATTTCAACGCATTTCCTGGACATGTACGGCTTTGATTTGTTGACCCCAGATTCTCAACTGATGACTTTAATGCCTGAAGAAGGAATTTGTACAGTATGAACTGAATGGGACTATCATCACCATAGTCACTGTGGTCATTTTCACCACCATAATTGTCATCACCACTATAATCATCATCACCATCATCATTACTATCATCAGTCATTAAATATCACTATCATCATACCGTTATTATCATTTTCTTCTCCTTTTTTTTCTCTCTCTCCTTCCTTCCTCCCTCCCTCCCTCCCTCCCTCCCTCCCTTCCTTCCTTCTTTCCTTTCTTCCTTCCTTTCTTTTTTTCTTTCTTTTTCAAGACAGAGTCTCACTATATAGCTCTAGCTATCTTGGAACTAGCTCTGCAGACCAGGCTAGCCTCAAACTCACAAAGATCCACCTACCTCTGCCTCCCAAGTGCTGGGATTAAAGGTATGTGCCACCACTGACCAGCATTTGGCTCAACCGTTAAAGGCTAGGCTTGCAACCACAAATACTTGCAAATTTTCAGACAGGATCTAACTCACTTACTCAGGTTGGCCTTGAACTCATTCTACAACCCAGGCCAGACTTAAACTCTTATCTATCTGCCTCAGTGTCTTGAGTAGCTGGAAAGACAGATCTTCCGCTGAGCATTGTTGTTCTCCTGCTTCCCTCATCTGATCTCTACGTGGATTCCAGTACCAATGTGTGTCTTGAATCTCTTTTCTGGGTCAGACACTGCTGTCCTTTGGAAGGACCATATATTTTATTTCTAGTAAGATGGCACATCTGGGCTACATGCACACAATTTAATCATGTCGAACAGTGGTGTTTAAGAAATCAGGATTTAGGGCTGGAGAGATGGCTCAGTGGTTAAGAGCATTGCCTGCTCTTCCAAAGGTCCTGAGTTCAATTCCCGGCAACCACATGGTGGCTCACAACCATCTGTAATAAGGTGTCTTCTTCTGGCCGGCAGAATATTGTATACATAATAAATAAATATTTTTAAAAAAAGAAATCAGGATTTAGCCATGTCTTAGTCACTGTTCTGTTACTGTGAAGAGAGACCCTGTCCAAGGCAACTCTTATAAAGGAGAACATTTAACTGGGGGCTTGCATATAGTTTCAGAGATTTAGTGCATTATCTTCATGACTGGGAGCATGGTGACGTAGGCAGTCATGGCCCAAGAGCTGAGAGCTTACATCCTGACCTACAGGCAGAGAGAAAGAAACTGGGGCTGGTGTAAGCTTTTGAAACCTCAAAGCCACCCTCAGTTACACACCTCTTGAGTAGTTTTGTTTTGTTTTCCGAGACAGGGTTTCTCTGTGTAGCTTTGGAGTCTGTCCTAGAACTCACTCTGTAGACCAAGCTGGCCTCAAACTCACAGAGCTCTGCCCCACTCTGCCTCCCAAATGCTGGGATTAAAGGCTAGTGCCACCAACACCCAATTTACACTTCTTTTAACAAGGTCACACCTACTCCAACAAGCCTGTGCCTCCTAATTCTTTTAATTCTTTCAAACAGGTCCACTTCCTGGTGACTAAGTATTCAAATATATGAGCCTATGCCCCCATTCTTATTCAAACTAATACAAGTCAACAGTTTATCAAATTGGTGTTCCCATAGACTTTGTATTTTGCCTGTTGCTACAAATTTGGCATCAGGTAGACAGAGAGAAAGTCCTTTGCTTTCATTAAACAGGCAAACATTTGGTAAAATAAATGTGTTCTTTTAGCCTTGGCCAACACGCTGTAGGGCCTATACACGTGGTGGGGGAGGTATGGGGGATGGGGAATAGGAGATTAACACAGAGGAACAAAGCTATCTTCCTGATTCTGGGGTGTCTTTGTTAGTATTTCCATCACATTACACTCCCTGGCCCTTACAGGCTTTTAACCATAACATAATGCAGAAATGCATTCAGTCCAACTTCAAAAGTCCCTGTAGTCTATAATAGTCTCAAACTTGTTTAAAAGTCTAAAGTTCAGTCTCCTCTGAGAGTTATTCTCTTAGCTGTAATCCCCTGTAAAACTAAAATCAAAACACAGATCACATACTTTCAACATATAATAGCACAGGTTATACATTACCATTTCAAAATGGAGGAAAGGGAGCATGATAAAGAAACACTGAACCAAAGCAAGACAAAAACCAGCTGGGCAAACTCCAAACATCTCCATGTCTGATGTCAAAGTGCTCTTCAGATCTTTGACTACTTTTGGCTTTGTTGACTGCAGCACACTTTCTCTTGGGCTGGTTCAACTCCCTGCTAGCTTTCATTGAGAGGTATCCCAAGACTCTGGCATCTACAACATCTTCAAGTCTCTAAGGCAATCCAGGCTTCAATTTTACAATTTTACACAATAGCCTCTCTAGGCTTCCATTGAAGGACACCCCTGACACATATCTGGTCTCAATGGCTTTCCTTAGTCATGAAGGGAAATTCCATAATCCCTTTCTTCAATTCTTGATTCTAAAGCCAGAATCACATGGCTAAAGCTGCCAAGTTCTGCTGCTTTCTGGGGCTGGAACATGGTCCCCTTGTTCAATTACACTTCATTAGCTTCTGTTTTCAATAGCTTCCTCCACTGCCTATGCTTGGCTGTCCTGAAACTCGATCTGTAGACCAGGCTGGCCTTGAATTTAGAGATCCATCAGCCTCTGCCTTCTGAGTGCTGGGATTAAAGGCATGTACCACCACACCGAACTCTAAGCTTTTCTTTAATTCCTTTTCGCAATTTGGAAATTTAGCTAGATGGGGGTCATGTCCTGAAGTGACCACTCTCTTTATTCCATTTAACATCCCACTATTCTTTAATCTATTTATCTCCTTGAACATAGGACTGGGCTCCATTCCACTTCCTGGTGCCCCTTTTCTCCTCAATTTGTACATTTTGTATTTATTTCATTTTGTATTTTTACTTGCTTAGTCTGCTCCTTTTCATCATAAATCCATAAGAGTGAATACTAATAACCAAGCAACAGAGTCTTATACTAGGCTGTTTTGAGATTTCCCCTGCCAATGAAATTAATCCAAAACTCTTCACGTTAGCCTTAGACAGACTCTTTGGACAAGGGCAAAAAGCAGCCACATTCTTCACCAAAATATCAAAAGAACGATATCTAAGCAATATACTAAAATTCTTCCAATCATCTATGCTCCTATTAAGCAGTCCTTAAAGCATTCAACTGCTTTCCTAACCCAAAGAACCAAAGTCCAAATTCCTCCAAACCAAAACAGTCAGGCCTATCACAGCAATACCACAGTCCCTAGTACCCACTTATCTTAGTTAGGATTTTATTGCTATGAAGATCTACCAAGACCACTGCAACTTTTATAAAGGAAAACACTTATTTGGGGCTGACTTATAGTTTCAGGTTTAGTCCATTATCATCATGATGAGAGGCATGGCTGCATGAAGCTGGAGAAGGAGCTGAAAGCTCTACATCTTGAGCCTCAGGCACTAGAAGGAGACTGTGTGCCACATGGCGTGTAGCTTGAGCATATGAGACCTCAACACTTTTCCTCCAATAAGACCATACCTCCTAATAGTGCCACTCACTCCCTGTGGGCTAAATATTCAAATACTTAAATCTATGGGGACCATTCCTATGCAAACCACCACATGGTACACACACTGTGTTCTTTAGATAGTCATTGTTGCCTGGGAATAGAAATCCCAAAAACATTTTGTGGAAATAGACCTGGCCTTTTAATGTCAAATCTCACATGGTTTTATCCCGGACAAGGCTTAGTGTCCTGGAAGCAGGTGGCAAGTGGATCTTGATGCAAGACTCACACAAGTCAGCAGTTTCTTTCTATAGGGCAGGTTTTGTTATAAAATGATCTTGTGTCTCACATAAGGTCTGAAAGAGAATGTCCCAGAAACGTTACTCAATCACTTATGCCCAGCTAGGACCACACCAATTCTACATCAAAATTCCAGACACAAACAGAGCTTCAGTGGAAGGTGGGGGGCACTGTGTGTCTATTTAGTTCATTTAAAAATATGTGGAAGTCTTGTGCCACCAAAATGGCTTCCACAGTGAGCTAGGGAAATGATGAGGTTGCTCTTACACATGTGATTTTCTTTGCCTAAAACAATGCTTTTTTTTTTTTCAACAAACAGGATACCACATCACAGTGCCCACAAAGGTAAAAATATGATTTGTCAGGTTCAAAGTTCAGAATTTAAATAAAATCTGCTGAAGTATTAGAAGATGTACAGCTTCTGAGGAGAGTTTATCACGTACTTCAAGTCATGGAGAAATTTCTTCAGCAATTTGTGTTTTATTTCTTCCATTATCTTCCTAGCTTATTCAAAACTTTCATAGCACTTAACACCCCCAGACTCTCAGGAACAAAAAGGGCCGAAGCACAGTCCCCATAACTTAATCATCTCAGTATATTTGAGAAGAGAATTTTTGTGTTTTTTTTTCTTTCAGATAAGGTTTCACACTGTAGTCCAAGCGGTCCTAGGACTCACTTTGTAGTCTACACTAACCTCAAATTTGCCCCCCTTCTGCCTTGGCCTTCCAAGAGTTGGGATTACAAGTAGGAGCCACCATGCCAAGCTTGAGAAATTTTCTAGGGACAATAGTAACATTGCAGAAGGGAGAGGAGAATGGGAGACAATGTGAGGTTGTCTGCCAGTTTCCTGAGAGTTCTTTGAATAGAAAGAGGAAAACTGTAAATTTTAATTTAAATCCTAATTATACGACTGAAAGGGTAAGACAGTGCCTTATGGATATCATTGAAAATCTAATGAACGTGTTGGATGAAGATCAATTAAGACATCAATGCAGTTGTGTGGGACATGTCAACTCCTGTCAGCATAATATACCAGCACCCTAGCTTACACTAACCTCTTATTCTTTGATGTTTAGTACTTAATAAAACAGACTCTTACCAGTGTGATGTTATACATCTGTAATCTCAGCATTCAGGAGGCAAAGGTAGGAGGAGTTTGACTTTCAGGCCAGTCTAGGTTACATAGGGAGACTGTTATTTAGAACAAAACCAAGGTATAGGGAAACAGCTCTGTGGTAGAATCTTGCCTAACATGCGCTAAAGTCAAACTTTGCCACTACAGACTCTCTCTTCCTCATCCCCAACACAGGACACCCACCCCCATCCTCCTGTTTCTGCTCTGCAAAGCATGGGGAAATGCAGGCATGTGCAACCATATTTTGCTTTTAACATATGGACTAAGGATTTGAAATCAGGTCCTCGTGCTTGTTTAGTATATATCTTATGAGTTATTTAATAAGTAATGATGTTTTAAGGAATATGAAACATGACTTAATTAAACATGACCAGGAAGATGTAGGATGCCTTGTGTTATATATCTGTAATTCTGGCACTTGAGAGGTTGAGGCAGAAAAATGTCAAAATTGAAGTCAAAATGGACAATATAGCAAGATTCTGTCTCAAAAAAAAAATTAACCAAAGTCTTAACAATTAAGGAGGATATAAAGAGTAATAAAGAGAATCCAAACATGAAAACAAGGGGAAAAAAAACCTCATAAAACATGAGTCATCTTCACCTACCTACTTGCCTTTCTAGCATCTCCCCACCTTGCCTGAAACATGGCCTTTCTCCTTCACTAAGTATCTTGCTCCCCAGACTTTACCCATGCTGTTTCCTCCCCTTCTTAAACTTTAATGCGCATTTAAATAACCCAGGGAATTTATTCAAATGCCAAATGTGACTCGGTAAGTCTGGGGCACGACCTGAGATTCTGGTTTTCACAAGTTCCCAGGTGATGCTGACACTACTGGCTAAGAAGCATTGGTGAAAAACACTCTTCTCCTGCTCAAACCTTCAGTGGCTTCTAAGCAGAGGGCTTTTATATACCATACAAGCACACAAAGATTCAACACACACACACACACATCCACACGTATACACACACATATCCACACGTATGCACACACACACATGTCCACACACATGCACACACAGACACACACACACACACACATGTCCACACACAGGCACACACACAGACACACACACATGTCCACACAAATGCACACACACACACACACACACACACACACACACACATCAATGATGCCAGTCAAGAGAGACAGACTATAGCTGCCAGCTCCTTACCATCAATTACTTGAGAAGGAACATCAAAGGTCTGCCAAAATGTTATTTCTTTGCTGTAAAAGGAAGGCTAGTTTAATTTCAAAAGAGAAGGAAGGGTGGCGTTTCAGAATAAAAGGCAATGGTGAATCAGCTTAGCTTTGTGGACAACTCACTTCATTATTCCTGGCCTTACTTTTAAACTGGAATCATCAAGAGCATTGGGAAAGAATTGGCCTGTCTCCAAACTTCCTATCTTTAATTCTCAGGTCTTCCAAAGCCCCTTTCTGCCCTTGGGTGGGCATGGCCACACTCTTCCATAGACTCCTGAGAAGGACATTTCTGTAACTCCCGTTGGCCTCTGTAAAAACTGATTGTTTACCTACCTGGAGTCCTAGCAAATCTGGAATGTCTTTCAACCACATTTTAGTCCAACTGCTGGAACACTGCAAATACCCAGAAAATCTCCAACCATGGAATGAAGGCCTACAGCAGTGACTCAGTCTTTTTTTTTATTTTAATTGAAAATATTGAGACAGAGTCCCATATACCTTGGAATAGCACTGGACTCTATATTCTTCTGCTTTATACCTCCCAAGATCTGGAATTACAGTAATGTACTATCATGCCTAGTCAGCCTTGCAATCTCATCAAAAAATTCGAGTATTAGGTAGGATTAGGGATGATCTTTTGCGATAGAAAATTGTGATGCTATCAAACATGAAAAAAATTACACCTATTAAATATTTTATGGGCTGGGGTATTCCTTGGTGGTAGACTGCCCAGCAGGTTCAAGGCCCTAGATCCTTCCCTAGTACTCCAAAACCAAATTGTACGGCATGGCTTTATGAGTAGACAGTAAAACACACGTCTTCACCCATTCTTACCACGTGTATTCGTTACTGTTTTCACTGCTGATCCAATACCTGACAAGAAACCACTTAATGGAGGAAGGGTTTGTTTTGGCTAAGGTTTGAAGGGATATAGTTCCTGGTGACGGGGAGGGCACGGCATGGGGAGCGTGAGGTGGCTGGTCACATTGCTTCTACATCAGGAAGTAGAGAGCAGACAGGAAGAATCCTCAAGCCATACCCCCAATAATTCACTTCCTCCAATAAGGTCCTACTTCGAGGCTTGACTCCTAGCTGGGGATCCAGTGTTCTGCCATATGAACCTGGAGGGGCATTTCACACTCAAACCGCAGCACCACGTCTGTGTGTCAGGTGCCTGCTCCTCACCTGGTCCTTTCCCAGCCCTCTGCACCTGCTGCTTTGTGGCGGTCAGGTGATACTCTGTTGTGTGAATCCACTCAGCAGCAGCAGGCGTGTGTGCTTCTCGTTCCCTTCTGAATTGCCTGCTTGAACTCTTAGACTTAGAAGCCCTCATGTTCTTTAATCTCCTCTGACCACCTGGCTCCTGGCTTTAGAAATAGGAATACATAGGAAACCTGCTTTCCTCATGATAACGTTTAAATTTTCCTTTTACTTCTACAGACGGTCTATTATGTAGGGCTGACTTAGCTTGCTCTTCTAAAATAAACAGCTCATGTAAGTTACAGCTGAAAGTTAATCAGAAACTTGCTGGCCATGGGACTATATTGGGTGTAAAGACTGACAAATATTTGCTATTTAAATATGAAATACCAAGTACATGACTTGGCTTAGTAAATGACCGAAATCCTTCCCACTCCCTCTTCTCCTTCCTCATTTTATTTTACAGCATAGAGACCGAACCTAGGATTTGACAACGCTAGACAGATGGTTTACCACTGAGCGGTACCTTTTTATTTTGAGATTGACTCTTGCTAAATTTTCTAGGCTGAACCTACTGAGCGGCCCTGGCAGTGATTAAACTTGTGATTCTTCTGAGTTGTTGGAATTATAGACCTGGTTTAAATCCTAGGTTTTTTCAGTGGCGGTGTGGTGATGGCAATACTAAAGACAATAATGTGTGGTTCATGGCATTAATCCCAGCACTTGGGAGGCAAAGGCAGGAGGATCTCTGTGAGTTCCAGGACAGCCAGGGTTGCATAAAGAGAACCTGTCTCAAAAAAGAAAAATTAATTAAAAAACAATAATGTGTATGTGTGTGTGGTATATTCATTGAAACATCTGAGGACGAGTGTATCTGTCACTTTGGGATGACTCCACACTTTGTTTCCTATACTGTGTATTTCTCTTTAAGCCTGGCTTAGATGATATATATATACATATACATATATATGTATATGTATATATATATTTCCAATGAGAAGCAGAAAAGTAGGTCATATTTTGAAAAGAAAATAATACCTCAATGAGGAAATGACACCTTTGTCCACAAGCAGTCTTTCCAACATATGAAAGCCAAACCCCAAGTCACACTTAGTGTGAGGTTTCCACAGCAAAGAAGGAAACCTGAATCACTTCAAGACTTCTCGCTGCTTTCAAAGGTCACCTCATAAAGCGGTTTTTGAATTTCAGAAATCTTGCAATGCAATGACATAAGTCCTGGGTAAAGTACCCATATGTTTAAGGTCATTTGCTATCAGTAAAATAGCAGAGAAAAATGCAGAAAAGAATTTCACTAAAATGGACTCTGATAGCTTTTGTAAACAAGAGAAGTTGGTTCCTATAGAATGAAGACATTAATTATGAATTGGCCACTTCAATCAAATTTCAAGGTATCTGTTTAAAAGCACATTTTTAAGATTTATTAGGGCAAAGCCCTCCAAAATTGAAGTTCATACATTTAAAAGGAAAAATCATAGTTATTACATTATTATTATTGCTTTTGAAGTACTGAGAATCAAACCCCGGGCCTCACGCAAACTAGGTAACTGCTCTACCACTAAACTATATTTCAAGTCTGGAATGTCTTATGAGGGAAATTCAGGCTCAGAGTCCCCGGGCAGAAGTCTTTGTTGCTGAGAACCCAAGGCAGTACTGAGGGCTGTCTCACGAGGAGATACCAGCAGAGTACAGCTAAGGAAATCATCGTGGCTATGTAGAAAGAAAGCACTTTGTGTAGAGGGGCCAGGCAGTGCAAGATCTTAAAAGTAGAACTTGCCTGAAGTATATGCCTAACAGTGAGGAGGCCAGTCTGTGAGGAAGGAAGACAGAGAGGAGGTGAAGTTCCGGGGCACGTATTAACCTCCGAAGGCCATTGCGAGGACTTTTGTTGCTACCTAAGTGAAATGAGGAACCATGTGATCTATTAGTCACTGAACAAATTGGAAGGTGTTCAGGGAACAGTTAAATGTAAAGAAGTGCACATTACAGTGTATATTTTAAAGTCTTAAGGTGATAGTCTCACGTTAGCACTCATTCCGAGCCCAGTTATATGGAGAGTTTACCACTATGAAACTGCTGCTGTAGCAAACACGGGTACAGCTTCCTTCTCTATTATTCATTTTTCTTTCTGTACATTTTTTCACTTTTGTGTGTTCTCAGTCACTATTTTGTATTCATTCGAAATCTCTTAAGCTAAGTCTTAAGTCTGCATGGAGTTAGCATTCTATTATTTATTCGTATTCACTCACTTTTGTTCCTGCTGTTTTGATAAAGGGTCTTTGTACTCAGGCTGGCTTCAAACTTAGTCCTCAAGGATGACCTTGAACTCCTTGTCCTCCTGCTTCCACTTCCTGAGTGCTAAGCACATGCTATTATTGCCTGAATATTAATGTTCTAATATCATATACTGGTTTTGTTTTCATATTTCCTTATATGTTTGTATGTAGTGTGTGTGTGCATGTGTGTGTGTGTGTATGAATTTGCACAAGCCATGAAACACATGTGGAGGTCAGAGGACAACCAACTTTTAGAATTTGTTTCTTTCCTTTTGCCATGTGGGTTCTAAGGATCAAATTCAAGTTGTCAAGGTTGACTTCGAATTTGTGGCAATGGTCCTCGGTCTCTAAAATGCTAGGATTATCAGTGTTCACCACGACACCTGGTTTGACTCTAAAATGTATACTGAATTCAAAATAAATACTGTAATGTTTTGTTTAAAAATGCCTTGTGATTTAGACATACAATGTCACACATGCTATTATTTTGGCCTTTTATAAGCAAAAATACTTTGAGGGTCACTGTATACTGTCGTTATGCAATGTCTCTGATTTTCTTTTGCTTTGAGGAAGCCTTGTTCATTCATCTATTGTGTTCTTTCCAAGGTAAACAGAAAACAGTTTGTTCTTGATGTTTTGTTTATTAAAAAGATTTGCTTGCTGATTTGTTTGTTGCTGTTAGATTAGTGAGTGAACTTTGTCTGAACAAGAGTAGATTTGGCCTTAGCTAAATATGCAGCCAGTAACATTCAACCACTCTCTTCCTTGAGTTTAGAGACATTGCAGTGTTTCAAGTGCCTGGCACTGTGCTGGGCATAGATCTTAGCGTCTAGGAGATGCTATTTATATATTTGTTAAACAAGTGCCCATGTCACGGCATTTCTTTCATTTGATTCTTAGAGACTTTGCATGTTGGCCATCCCTAGAGTACTGGCATTTTAAAAAGCTGCCTGCCAGAGGAAGTGGGTAACCTCTGTCTAAAGATATGAGCTGTTAATAGTTAAACAGCAGAGTCAGATAGAGTTATTTTAGAGTGGAATTTTCCCAGAGAGCCCCCTTAAGCACATCAATGGGCAACTGTTTATTCTGCTTTATCATTAGGCCAGAAGGGAGTTGAGGGTTTAAGAGCTGCATTCGGCAAATAGCTTTTGGATATAACATCTGCAATTCTTTTTATTTCTCAATTCTTGAACAAAAAGTAACTGGAGGCATTGGATCTACAGTGATTCCTACTTTTATAGGCAGATCCTGAAGTATGGAAGCTATCCACTGGAATTTCCAGGGTTTTTGTCTTGGGGCAAGGAATTGGACCAGGGACATATAGGGTAATGGTGGAAACAAAGGGAGTTTATTAGGAAAGAAAGGCTTGGGCCACGGCTGGAGAAAGATCAAAGGCTCAAAGAATGGACCACGAGGGCTGTGACTTTTTATACGTCATTTACACTGCTCCTGCCTTCCCTCACATTTGTACACTATAGGCTTTTCTTAGACATGCCCTAACGTTTTTCTTCCAAGACAGGAAACTGTCTCTGTGTAACAGCTCTGGTCCTGGAACTGGCTTTGTAGAGCAGGCTGTTCTTGAACTCACAGAGGTCTCCCTGCCCCTGCCTCTCGAGTGCTGGGATTAAAGGCATTGCCATAATGCCAGATTATGTTCTATTTTATGTATCCTTTGGTGATGATAATGGGTCTTTATCATCATTTTTGTCATTAGTTGTAATCACTCTACCCTCTTCTGCTACATGATCAAGCTTTAGACTATTTGATTATTGATTGCATTATTTGTGAAGAGTTAAAAACTGCCAAATGATAGCAAATATATCTGTATAGCTCTGACTCTTTCCCCGTATCTCTGTTATCTCAAAGACCCTCCACAGTTGTGACTGGAAGGTGAGGAAGGGTGGCCTCTAAACTGTCAAAATGTCAAATGCCAAAATGTTGAAACAGCAGCATTTTGCAGTATTAGATTTAGTTGGACTTTGTGTGATGAGGTTCAAATTTCCTTTTATTTAACTTGTGGTTCCCCCACTCAGAAGAGGCTGGTATATTAAGGTATGTAACATTAACAGTCGTCAGAGAAAAGCAGAGCTGGCACATGTTCCTTGGATAACAACTTGGGCGAATTCTGGCTGCACCAACCTCGCAGGATTCTTGCTGAAGGCAGGCCAACACGAACAGATAGGTAGGGTCTGATTGTGTATGTGTGGGTTCTTGCTAAACTGCCTTTAGCAAGTTTACAAAGGAGTTTACAAAGATGAACACACACAACACGTGGGCCAAAAAGAAGGTTCAGAAGTCTGCTAAAGTTTGGCTTAAGCAAGGATCTTTGTCACAGGGTCCACTCTATGCAAACATGTTTAATAGGGTTAGATGGAGTATTATACCTGGACCCAGAATTATCAAAGCCTCTCTCTAGTTCTTAACAGAAGTATAAGGTCAGGCCCCAAAGCTATCTTGAGGGCAGCCCGACGTTCATCAATAGGGTTAGATGGGGTATTATACCTGGACCCAGAATTATCAAAGCCTCTCTCTAGTTCTTGACAGAAGTATAAGGTCAGGCCCCAAAGCTATCTTGAGGGCAGCCCGACATTCATCTCGGTAAACCTTTCCATTTTTCTTTTCATCCTTTAATTCCAGCAGGAGATAGGACAACATTGTACACACTGTCCATGCAAAACAGCTCTTGCTCCAATAGAAGTAAGAGAAAGTTTATTCTGAGGCAATCTGAGTGAACACTGCTTAGGAATACAGATTTGGGTTTCCCAGAAATTACCTGCTCAATTATGGAAGAGGTTTACGTGAGATCTTATAACCATAGAACAAAAGGCCATAAATCGATACATTTGCCAAATACAGGGAAAAAGACTTCAGGAGGGCAGACTACAGCACAGCCCGAAAACTCGCTGCTTCTACTCTTCGTTTGAGCATCGCTGCAAAGCTAGTCGTTGGCTAAGTTTAACAATACATTCCAAACGTTTTATGTAATAGCCACAGCGAGGTTTGGTCAACTACAGAGGCTGGTTGGTAATAAGCGGTTTCAAAAGAGCCTAAAAATAGTCTAGGATAGTTTTGGCTACTGATCATTCATCTCTCCGTAATGGCAAAGTTCTGTTAGTCATTCTGAACAGTCTTCGACACAGACGTGGCTTTTCCAGGGGTCGTGAGTCTACTGTAGGAAGGAGATCTTATGCGCCCACCTCGTAGGCTCACTCGCTGGAGCTAACACCGCTGGGGATGAGGGGGAGGCTCTCAGCTCGGCCGCCCAGGCCCCGCCCTACCGCTCTCGGCCCGCCCCCTCCGTCTCATTGGCTGAGATGCTCCACGCATCACGCTGGCGACCCCGGCGTGCCCTCCCGGAGGGGCGGGACTCTAGGTGGTCGAGGCGGGGCCCGTGCGCAGGCGCAGAGGAGTGGGTCTGTGTCCGGGCGGGGGAGGAAGGGGTGGTGTTCCCGGTTTCCCGGGTTACCTGAGGGGGCGGGGGTGAGAGCTCGCGCTGGCCCGGCAGCTGTGGCTACTCGGGATTCTCTTGCATCGGTGAGAGTGTGCGGCGGACCACAGAGCTGAGGTACAGGCGGCTGCGGGCTGCTTAGAGGGTCGGGGTCTCGACCTCAGCGGGGCATGGCGGGAAGGTGGCGGGCGGTCCGGGCGGGGTCGCGCCGCGCTGAGGGAGCTGAGGGAACCGGAGCGCCCGGAGCTCTGCCGGGCTGGGGCTCGCCTGCACTGGCAGCTCTGCACGGCTCTTGGCTGAGGCGGTCCCGGGCCCCGCGGGTTGTGGCGGCGGCACGGACCCCTTACTAACTTTACTCGGCCGCTCGGCTCGGCGGACCGGTGCCCTCAGGGGGCGCTTCACCCCGGGGAACGCTTGTCCGGGACCGCCGCTGCTCTCAGCCCGCCGGGTCCTGCTCAGCAGGTGACAGCGGGAGCTGCCAGGTTCCGGGCGTCCCACTTCGGGCCGCGGGCCCATCTGTCATCCCCAACCCGGTGCATCTGAGTCCTTGCTGTTCCTTCCCTGCCCGTGACATCTGCTGCGGGACTCCGCGTACCACCCTCCGTGGTTCGCGCTTGTCTCCGGAGTGGTGGCTCAGATGCTAATGGAAGGGGCATGACCTAGGGAGACCCCGTCGCCGCCGCTTGAAGGCCAAGGGTTCGTGATGGAGGGCTGGAGCCCAGGGAGTCAGGAAAAGCGTCCCCATCCAATCCTCAGAGGGATAAACAAAACAGCAAAACATTCTCGATGCTCAGCCAGTGACAGCCTTTGCTTGGAAGTTGATGGGGTGAGGGAAAAGAAAATTAAGGGTGTTGACTCGTGTTAAATACACATTTGTGTTGAGTTCTGGCCAGTGTTTCCTTAAGGATCGAATTCATTTTACCTTTACCCGAGGGTTTGTTTAACAGATTGATAGGGCATACTGAATTGAGGTTTTCTTCCTGAAGGTTGTTGGCTGGTCTGCCATTTAACTTCCACACTTAGAAACCCTATTCTACTAAAAATGTTGACTCTTAGCTTCTACTAATGTAGTTAATTAGTAGGTGAGATCGGTTTTTAAAGAGTTTTACAAGTAACTTTCCTGCTGATTGCTCTGCTGTCATTCACATCTATACATATAGAAAGGGAAAATGATTTTCTGGAATTTATTTTACATTAAGATAACTTTGTAGACACTAAATTACATATATAACATATGTGTTAAGTAAAGATCTGTTAAACACCTGTTATGGGACAGGCCACTTTTATAAACAGATAAATGGAACATACAGCCTACTGGAAGAACGTCAGCTTATAAATGAATAGAAGATGCCTTGTCAGATGATGTTAAGGACTACAGAGAAAAAACAGGGAAGAGAGAAGACAGGGAGCCAGAAATGGGTTGCAATTTGATTAGAGGTAGTTAGGAAAGGCCTGTTAGAGAAGATGAAATTTGGTCAACCGGAAGGAAGTAAGGGTGATCCTTGTTCTTTTTTAGGGGAAGAATGTGTAATGAGAAAGCCACTTGCATAAAGCCCTGAGGCTATAGTGTGGAGCTGGAGTGAGAGCTGGCTGCTAGTTTGGCCATGTTGGAGCCAGCTAAGTAAATTGTAGAGTACTGACATATTAGAAGGATAAGAGATCCTATAAACTTTTGTAGGGAAAAGAATTCTCTCTTTGAGTGTAAAATGATATAATCAAACTTGATCTTTCAAAGGGGCCATACTATAGCTAGTTGGAAAATACACCTCCTATGGGGGAAGGGGTTAGCAGGAACAGAAGCAGCGATACCTTGTCTGGGGATATTGGCATAATGCTGTTCAGAAATGACATAGGAATTGGTGGCTGTGGTGAGAGGTTATTGATTTTTGAATAGCTCATGTGTAGGATGTAGAGGGCGGTAACAATTTTGTCTTTAGCAAGAATGATAGAATAGGGAGATACTGAGAATTTTATGAGATGAATAGACTTGGTTGGGAGGTTAGGTTTTAGGCAATAAAATTAAGCATCCATGTAGCTCGAATCTAATTGATCTTAATAATTAAAAACCTGGAGTCAGATGTTAGGGGATGAAAGCCAAAAGATCAGAGAAGCAGAGCAGCCAGTTCTTACCTCTACAAAATCCTCAGATAAAGTGGGCAAGATCCTGTTTCCATGAATGCCATCTCTACAAAACCTCAGACTGAATCCTGAGCTCCCGTCTCCTGTCTGTCCAGACATATCACTTCCCATCTCCACCTCCATAGTGCTAGAATTAAAGGCGTGAGTCACCACTGCTTGGCTTTGTTTCCCTTTTAGACTGATTCAATCTTGTGTAGCCCAGGATGGCCTTGAACTCATAGAGATCCTGAGTGTTGGAATTAAAAGTATATGCCACCACTGCCAGGCCTCTATGGCTAACAAGTGTGACTATCTCTACACTATGATCTTTAGGCAAGCTTTATTTGTTAAAGCACAAACAAAATACCACCACACATCCAAGTGAAGATTATTCATAGTAGACATTAGTGAATTTGCATTGCAAAAACGTTTTATATTGCCTTGACTATCCCAGAAGCTTAAAAATTTTGCCCATAAATGGACAATTTTTATTACATGCTCGCTTACTTTTTTTTTCTTCCAGTGTTGGGAATCAAACCCATTACCTTGATCCTGCTAGGAAAATATACTCAATGAACGTTTCCTTTGGCTTCATATTCATTTTCTATTTAGTTCTTTTGAACCAATCTTGTCATTCACGTCCCCAAATGTAGCTTTGGTTTTATTTGCTTGGATTCAGTCCATTGTGTTTGTTAGTTTTCGTTGTAGAGAAAGCCATGTAATACAGAACTCCAGAGTATCTTTTATAGTCTGCTGCTATATTTAACTTGAACACCTTCATCTGCTTTCTCTTTTTTTCCTGAATTATCTTTAGATGCCTATTAAAAAGAATTTAAGCCCCAGAAATGTTATCAAATGTGGCTTTTCTTGGCCATTTGTAAAATTACAGTGTAAATTAAAAAGCATTTTTAAATGCTTTCCTAATAAGTCAGTAACAAAGAGAGATTCTTAATTTTTTTGTTTCATTACAGATGACTTGAAATAAATGGACCATCACATTATAAATGGAGACTTTTTAAAAAAACATCAGAGTATAAAGTATTAGACCATTATACTTTGATCTGTAAAACTTGATGGAATATCTCTCTAGTCCCAGCTACTTGGAAGGCTGAAACAGGAGGATCACATGTTTAAGACTGGCCTGGACAGCTTAGTAGCTTATTGAGGCTCTGTCTCAAAAATGAGAAAATGAGGTTGAGGCTGTGACATGGTGGTAGAGTGCTTGCCTGGCATGCACAGGGCCCTGGTTTCAATCTCCAGTACTGTGAAAGAGAACAACAACAACAAAAAGCTTGTATCAGAAAATACATGACTCTCAGTCCTGGGCTCTACACTTTAAACTGAAGAACAAGAATATAGATAATATTTTATAACGAATTTTCAACGTATCTATACTGAAAATACAGTAAACGCTGTCATATTAGTGAGTAATCATAAACTGCTTTTGGAGTCAGTGAGACAACTATATCCTCACTGGTTCTACTCATTTTTTGGTTTGTTTGTTTGCTTGCTTGTTTTCGCTACTCATCAGTGCCCTAGTGCCTTTTAATTTCCTTGACTTTGCTTTATAGTAATTAAGAGAGTTTTAATACCTTTGGAAATTTTTAATGTTTACTAAGGCCAAGTGCTGGAAAAAATAGAATAAGGAAAAAAATACCTAATAACATGAAATAGTAATGCTTAGAACCAAGCATCTTAATTAATCAAAAAAGAAATAAAATAATTTCCAAAGGGCTAGTTATTGTTCCATTCAAATTTTAGTCTTTGAAACCGAAATCCATACAGTGGATGGGAAAATGAGAACTACCTGTTTTAAATAAGTGGAAAAATTAGATGAGGAATAGAGTTATGCACACACATAGGCATGTTTATAAAACTGTTTCTACCAATCTCTGAAAAGTAAAGAGCTGTTTTCTATAGCGTATGACTACATAGCAATTAAGGAACATGCTATAGACCATACAACATAACTATACTACATGTTGAAAGCCAGACACATGTGCACATGAGCACACAGGCATTCATACACGTTCACAATATGACCAACAAAAAACCACTATGTACTTTGTAGTTCCACCTAGAAAGTGTGCTCTTTCTTATCTGTAGTGGCAGAAAGTGTATCAGTGGTGGATTGGGTATAGATAAGGTAAGGGGAGGAGACAAAGAAGGGAGGGATAACAAAGATGTCCTAGGAAATTGCAGGGAGTGATAGACAGGTTTCACTATCTTGATTATGACCATGGTTTCATGGGTGTACACATAGGTTGAAACTGAACAAATTATATGATTTAAAGCTGTCCAGTGTGTTATATGTCCTGCCAGTTACACCTTTATAAGTAGTATTTAAAAGCCCAAGCTTTAAAAGACAGAGGAATCTGAAATACATTTTACCAGATGAAAGAAGCCATTCTGAAAAAGTTCTGTGCTTAATTTTTCCAACTATGAGAAATTTCTGGAAAAAAGCAAAGCAAAACTTGAGAGAGAAGATCAGAAGATGAAGAAAGGGAAGACTACATGGGCAGAGAGCCCAGAGGAGTTTTAGGGCAGTACGATACTACAGTGGTGAATATATGTCATTACACGTTTGTCAGAACCTGTTGTATGTACAACTGTGGACCTTAATATAAACTTTAACTTTGGGATGAGAATGATCTGTCAATGTAAGTTTGTTAGTAACAACTGTTTCTGTGATGTGGTAGATATATATATATATATATATATATATATATATATATATATATATATATATATATAGCCAGAGAGGCTGTGCAATGTGGAGACAGCTATGTGTACTTTCTTTTTACCAATTAGTTTTGAGATAAACCTAAAACTTCTCTATAAAAGAAAATTATGTTTAAAGAGAAATTTTTGCCAGAAACTTGAAGAATTGCCATTTTATTTGTGTTTGTGTTTGTTTAAAGTCAAGCTCTACCAATATTACCCAGGCTGCCTGGAATTTCTGTCCTCCTTCCTTGAGTGTTGAAATGGAGGTGTGCACCATTATGTCTGGCAATTGTCTATTTTATGTTTCAAAATTGAAGAATTAGCAGGTGAAGCTGAGAAATTGTATATTGAAACTGTTGGATCCCAGGGTTTTTTGACATTGATTCTCAGAAAAAGAATAAGCCAGATTGTCAAGTGCTTTATGATTCATGATCAGAAAATATTGATTACTAAGACCAATCCAGTTTTTACAAAACATCAATGATCTAGCCTCATGCTCACATTACCAGAGATAACATAATAATAGCATATTCTTTATTATAGCACTTTACTGTGTATAGTACATGCACCCACTATTTTATTTAATTTTCCAAAAGTGCCCTCCACCACCCCCAGAATTAGTTTAAGATGGGAAAAGTGTCAGCAGTAGAAGTCTTAGCCTAAGAAATGGGATAAAGGAAAGAGGACTAAAAGCAGACTTTGAAGAGTATAAATTGGGTGAATAGTGATGTTGATTGTTCTTAATTAACAATTATTAAAATACAGGAACAGGAAATTAAATCCATCAGTTTTCAGTTTGATTTCTTTCATCGAAACAAGTTGCATAGAATTAAAAAAAATTAAGTCTGATCATGTAAAAACATCTTTATTCAGTAAATATAGTCTTCAGATACTTTTTGGAAATGTAGAGGAGACAATGTATGGAAGGTTGAGCTGGGAGTGTGATTGGCCAAAGGTGTGTTTTTCTTTAAGGAGTGAAATTAAAGATACTTGTGTGGATTGAGGTAAAGGGGCATACTATATAAGAGAAAGATGCTAATTGATTGAATATAATATGAGAGAAAGGAGAGGGTTGGGCCCAAGAGCAAAGGTTAAAAAGGGTTACTCAGAAGAAGAGTAACAATTCATCTTCCTGTTTGCAAAAGAAAGTGAAATAAGGGAGTTGGTTGAGGTGGAGTTGAGTACCCAGGATAGTGTCTCTTTCTGGTTATCTGCTGAGACAGAAAGAAAAACGTCAGTGGGGATATGCTTGGTGGAACCCTTTAAGCCTAGTGTATTGGGATTTCTTGTTTTTGTGGCTAATGAGTCCTGAAAATGAGCACCGATGTGGAGATGAAGAAGTTTAAACAAGGACTAGTGACCTAGTTACAGAATAGTGATGAATATTCTCCTAAAATTTGAAATCACAAATGTACAGAGATTATCAGAATGATTAAGTAGTTTTCTCTGTGGCCTGCTTTGCTTAGGTGAAGAAGCAAGTATGTTAAACTGAACCTGGGTGAGATTGGGAAAAAAAGGTGTAATGAAGAACCTTGGGAGAAAGGGTGGTGTGACACTGAAGAATGGAGGATGGTGGTGAACTCTGTGTGAAGGGTTGTGGCCCTTTCCTTCACAGTTAGGAGCTCTCAAGTTGGAAGAAAAGCTAAGCCAATTTGAGGCTGATACATGTGGATTGTGGATAAGATGAAGAATCTTAGTAAAAAAGGATCTGTGAGTAGAATTTAGAGATGGAAAAAAAGACACACAGATATGAAATCTTTCTAAATTTAAAATTCTAGAGTTGGGGCAATTTTAAGTGATTAGAGATAAAATACAGCTGCTGCTGCTGCTGAATAACCAGTCTTAATAGTAATACTAGTTCTAGTCACTGTACATGCTTTAGGAAGTGTATATTTCACAGCAATCCTATAAGGTGCATATTAGGACCAGTGTTTTGTAGGTGAGGAAACCAGGGCTCAGTTAGGTTAAGTAAGTAGCCTTTTGAGTTTATGTAACTTGAAAGTCTTTGTGACCAACTATTAAACCATGCTAACCTGCAAAGCAGACGACATGAGGAAACAAGGTAACACTTTAAGTCTAGTGCAGTAAGATTACTTGTTCTTATAGATAATGAACCTCAGAAGATCAGCTCTTGTGGAAAGCCTGTGGTATTGTTCATAATAAATGGTAATGGCCTACTCAGAGCTTGGCCAGTAGGTGACAACTGTAAATCTAGCCCTGAAAGATAAAATGAAGCTCTATGCTCGGCGAATACTGACATTTCTTTTCAGGCTGAGATCTTGGTGATGTAATGATCTTTATTGAGAAGAGGTGAAGGTAGAGAAATTCTTAGAAACAGAGGTAGGGCTTGGAAAAGAAGTAACACGGAAGGAGTTGAGGAGATAGCTCAGTAAAGTGTCTGCTTTGTTTGTGTGAGGCCCTAGTTTTGACAGAGCCATGTAAAAATGGTGGCCCTGGTAGCATGCACATAAGTACCAGCTCTGGGGAGGCAGAAGCAAGAGGATCCCTGGGTTTTGCTATCTAACCAGTTTGACCTAATTGGTGAGCTTCAAGACCCTCTCTCAAAAAAGGCAGATGATATTTCTGAGGATGTTGCTTGAGGTTATGCACATGTATACATGTTCTTACAAATAAAACATAGCAACAAAAAGTTAGGGAGGACTTACCTAGTGGGGCACAAAAAGTCAAAGGGATAGATGAGTAGGTAGGGCAGTCATACAGTTTATTGGCCAAATAGATGGTGTTTTGAGAACAAAGGGGTGTCATTACTCTTTGACAGACATAAGCCAGAACTAGGCTGAGCAAATAGAGGTATTTGGTCACACTAGTGTAGGTAAACAGAGGAATACTGGAAAGGGGTAGCTAGTGAGAATGAGTGCTATTAGAGGGGCTTGAATGGTGCCAGCTTAAGATAATATTCTCTAGTGTCATGGTACTGTCCCGAGACTTTCTGGCTACATTTTATATAAGAAAGTCTGGTCTCATCTTTGTATGAGAATTTAGGAAGTCATTAGACATATAGGTGACAGTTGTAACTTCAGAAGTGGCTGAGTTCATAAAAAGCATGAAGAGAGAGAGAGAAATCAGCAGGAAGAGGAGAGAATCCAGCACCTCCTCGGCATGAGGAGTTGGCAGAGAAGAATCCAACCATGGAGACTAGACAGTAGTCAAAGAAGGAAATATACAACATATAGAGGTATGTGTATGATGTATATGAGTACATATGTGATCCCTTAAGTCAAAAGAGAAGAGAGGGTTAAGGACAGAATGGTTATTGGTTATCATACGCTTTGTATTTCACAGAGAAGTTTGAACAGATAAGTACTTGGAATGTGCTTGTTGGAGTAGATTTGGCAATTAGAAGGTTGTTTTTTCTCTTGGCCTAAGTAGCTTTGCTAGAGGACTGTGAACAAAAAAGCCAGGCTGCAGTGCACAGAGCAGCGGTGAAATGTCTTTCCATTATAGACCGACCACTTTTGAGTAATCTTGAAAGAGGAGGGAGTTATCAATGGGATATTTCCTCTGCTTTAAACGCAAACAGTGAATAAGCTAATGGAGATGAGGGGTTAAAAACTAAAAGGGAACTCAGAGCATGTCATCAGAAAGTGTTGATGTCATTGCAAAGGCAACAGTAAGAGGAAGATATGTTTTATTGTTTTGGGCTTTTTTGAGATAGGATCTTATTTTGTAGCCCAGGCTAACCTCAGACTCACAATCCTACTTGTTTAGCCTCTTCTGTGCTGAGAGTCACTGCTCCTCGCTTTGGAAGATACATTTTTTTAAAACTTCCTTTTTTTTCCCCACATGCATCCAGATCCCACCCATCTCCTGTCCCCTTGCATCCACCCTCTGCCCCTACAACCTCCCCTCCCCTAAATAAAACAAAATAAAATTTAAGATTAAAAAAAATAAAAAGAAGAAGAAAGGGGAAATCTTGACCTGGAATCTGCAGCATGACACAGTGAATCATGCAGTAAACCCTTTTATTCATGTGCTTTTACATGCAGGCATTCATTGCAAAGAATCCTTGGGCTGGTTTGAGGCCCCTGTCTCTGCTACACTATTGATGCTGGGCCCTCGCTGGAACTCTTGAAGATATGTATTCCTTAAAAAAAATTAAATATGTATGTGTGATGGGAACCAAACTTGAATTCTCTGCAAGAACAAGTGTTCTTAACTGCTGAGACTTCTCTCCAGTTCTGGGAGATGTACTTTAAATAAATAAGACAAACTTACTCATTAAAAGTGTCAAATACTGCAATGGGTGGGAAGTATTTAATTTACATCTACTGTGGACTAAGTCTACAATTCTGTTTTCTCTGTACTGTTTTTAGAATGGTTAGCCATGAGCCACCCAAAAGATTGTTGGGATGTTTGCTATTTTCTGGGTTTATTTTTCTCCTTACACTTAACCTCTTTTTTAAAAGTTAACTGTGTTTTTACACATTGGAAATGGCTTTTTTAAAAATTAAGTATAGTAATCTCTGTTTATTTCCCACAAACAGAATTAAATTTGTGTGATTTTTAAATTATTATGAACTTTTAAAAAGCAATAATAATATATTATTTTTCCTTTTCTTTAACATTGATCTGGCCAAGTGTGATTTGCTGCAGTATTTATTAGTTCTGTAGTTGTCTTCACTCCTTAGGAAACAGTAGTCATAATTACATTCATTTTATTGAAGCAGCGGATCTATTAAATACATTGAGTTTGGGTGAGTGTGAATTCAAACAATGGTAAGAACAGTTTCCTCTTTTTATCAAAATAATGTGGCCTCTTTGAAAGGGCAGCAAAACATATTTATCAGTTCATAAAATGCATTCATTGTTGTGACTTCTGGTTATTCACCCATTGAAGTGGGAAATGCAGCATGGCCAGAGCAAGGAAGTTGTACTGGTGTAACTTGTAGGGCAGCTATGTGTGTCCGCCAGCTCCCTCATTACCCTGCTTTCTTTATTTGCTTTTTGGACTTCATTGCATTTTGACTGTGTGTGTGTGTGTGTGTGTGTGTGTGTGTGTGTGTGTGTGTGTAGACCAGAGAACTTCTTTGAAGTGAGATCTGCATGGTTATTTTAAGACAGATTTCTCAATGGTCTGGAACTAGTTGATTAGGCCAGGCCATTTGGCCAGTGGGTCCCAGGGATTCATTTGACTCCTTCTCTCTGCATTGGGATTGCATGCATGTACCACCACACACAACTTTTTTTTTTTCACATGGGTTCTGAAGATCAGACTGAGGTCCTCATATTTGCAAAGGAAACATTTTGCTGACTAAGCTATCTCCAGTTTGGCCTGATGTTTTAAATGTGAGTACATGTGTGTGTTAGGGGTTGGACACAGGGTCTTACATATGTCAAACAAGGGCTCCAACACTGAGCTGTATCCTCAGCTTTGTCTTGGAATTTCTTCTTTTGTTTGTCTGCTTTTGTTGTTTGGTTTTTGAGACAGGGTTTCTCTGTGTAGCCATGGCTGTCCTGGAACTCTGTAGACCTGACTTGCCTGGAACTTAGAGATCTACCTGCCTCTGCCTCTGTTGTGCTGGACCTGCTCAACTTGGAATTTTTTAAAGATTAAAATTCTTTGTTACTTTCTGAATTTCCTCTTAATAGTGTTTCCAAGCACAATAATGTTGATACTTTTTCTTGCATTTTTTTCCCTTTTAACTTTATTTAAATGTTTTAGGGACGATTTTTAAAGTCATTTGTTTCAAGTTACTGGCATAATCTTCTCTACTCCTTATATTTTACATTATTTATATTTGTCTGAGAGAAAGTGTGTCTGTGTGTAGTCATGGAGGTCAAATGACAACTTTCAGGAGTCTTTTCTCTCCTTCCTCCGTGTAGGTCTGGGGATTGAGCTCAAATTGTCAGTTTTGGTAGGAAGCTCTTTTACCTACTGAAACATATCACTGGTTTACTTATTTATTTTTGTAATATTTGTTTTGTTTGTATGTATGTGAACCTGAGTCAATGCAAGTGCAACACATACGTGATTGTGCCCACAAGATCAGAATAGGGTGTTAGAGCCCTTGGAGCTGGAGTTAAAAGCGGTTGTGAATCTCCTGATATGGGTGCTAGGAACTGAAATTGTGTCCTCTGCAAGAGCAGCAAGTGCTCTTAAATGCTAAGCCATCTTTCCAGTCTTACTCGTTATTTTTTTTTAATTGAATACTAGCAGTGTTGTTTTGACAAAACTTGGTCATACACACATTAATGAAACATTTGAAATATGTAATTTTAATTGTAAATGGATCTTCATGCTTGCTGCATTTTCTCAGTGGTGTACTATCATGAAAGTTCACAGTCTAAAGAAACATTTAGATATTTTCTAGTTTTTGTTTATTTTTCTGAATATAAGAATAGTAGGGAACAGGCTGGGCATAAGTGTCACAATAGTGTATTGGGAACTCAGGAGCCTAGGTCAGGAGGATACTAAGTTTTGAAGTGACGTCGGCTATATGTTTCAAAACAAACTGAAAAACCAACAGTTGAAAAGTGTGTGTGGGGGGATCTGTTCATAAAGGTTTGAGGAGAAATGAGCTCAAAAGTATCTTTTATTTTTAGTCTGACATTCATTCACCTGTACTGTCAACATCCTAAACATTTTAGTGTTTAATGTAATTTTATAGCCAAAATATGTATGGGTATCATAGGAGCCTGTAGAAATTGACTTTCAGTATGTAATTTATGTATAAGTTTAACTATTTTTCTTTCATCATCATTATTCTGAGAAGGTGTCTCACTAGCCCTGACTAGCCTATAATTCACTGAACTTTAATTTGAGGCATATCTCATGTTTTAGCCTTGTAAGTACTAGGATTACACATGTGTGCCAAGTTTACCTATTTTTCAACATAGTGATAGAAACTAATTGTGATGATATACAATGTGTTGGGATTAAAAAAAAGGTGTAGGTTAGAGTTGAAAAACCTTTTCCCAGAAAATGTTTGTTTCAGTTCTTCTAGCTCCTGTGCTCACCTCCTGTAACTAGTCTTCATGGATGGTTAGAGAGCAGTTGAGTCAGCAGCTACGTCTTGATTTGACTCCGCTCTTACCTTTCTTAGCTTGAAATATAACAGGAAATGCACTTTTCTATAATTTCTGCACCAACTAAATTCTTCTTTCTTTGAAAGAGTAGCTAAATGTATTGTCTGTGTACACATTATAGAAGAATAAGAGGAAACTAGTGCTGTCTAAACTTGCAAGGTATAGTCTAGGTTGTCTTCAGCCTCATCATGGCCATTCTGTGTAGCCTCCTAAGAGCTAACATAGGCTTGAGCCTCCTACCTGGCTTGCAAGGTATCTTTAAAGTTTGTGAATGTCTACGTTTAATATTTATAGACCTTATTTTGTGAAATCTTTTGCATGTGTCAGAAAAACATGTAAAACTTAATTATTATGATATTGCTATAGAAATTATTTTTATTTTCATTTCACATTAAGTTCAGACTTAAAATTGTTTTATTGTTTCTTCAACAAGTATGAAGATTTATATGCCTATAATAAGAGTTTAAGAACTTCTTTAAAAGCCTGTATAGTTTTTAAATTATAATCTTTAACATAACATAAATGATATAGAAGGATTATCCCACAGCATATACCAACCTTTATTCCAAAAGTTTTTAAAATATAGTCAATTTTGCTAAGGCTTTTGTAGTTTGTGTAGCACCTTTTTTAGTACTTGACAGTTTGCTATGAAAATTTCTTGGTTATTTTTCCTGCATGTATATCTGTGTACGACATACAGGCAGTGCTCAAAGACGCCAGAAGAAGGTGTCAGATTCCCTGGAATGGGAGTTAACAGATGGTTATAAACTACCATGTGGATACTAGGATTTGAACCCAGGTCCTTTGGAAGAGCAACCAGTATTCTTAACCACTGTCATGTCTCTCCATTCCCTTGGTGACCCTTCTTAAGGAAATGTAATTTGGTTTATAAAGAAAGAATAATACAATTGTGTGATACAGTATGATGAATGATAATATAAAGGCATGTAGAAAAGAAATTAATAATGATTTCCATGGTGAGAACAAAATGATAAAACAGTGAAGCAGAATATAGGAGGTATATGTACCGTTGGGGTGGAATTGTGGAGGAGGTGGTACTGTGTGCTAGGTGTATAGAGAGATTGGAATACTAAATGGTGGAGGATATTGCATACTCAGATCTAATGAAGGTACTGGGAGTCGTATTCCCCATGAATTAGAATGCCATTTGCAGTTTCAAGGACTCTCAGTGACATTTTTTTCTTTTTCTTTCTTTTTTCTTTTCTATCTCTTTTTAAATAGCAGTTGTAAAGATTTAGTTTGGATGGAAAACAGACCAGAGGCAGGTTGTTAGAGAGAAGATGAGAACCCAGAGGTGCTTAAAAATAAGACTAGAGAAGAAGGAACCAGATTCAGTGATGATGATAATAGCTAATAATTACTCATCTTCAGATTGTCGGGTACTTGTGTTCAGCATGAATCTTCTCATTTAATTTTAATATCCCTGCCTCACAAATAACTCTTCCTAAAAACTTACCCACATAAGAAACAAGGGATCTCCTGGGAAGAAAAATGAGCCAACTTCAAATAAAGGCTGTGTTCATTCATCCCCCAAACCTTTACTGTAAGAAGGGCTTAGGAAGAGGAATTCAAGTGTCCAGAATATCAGAGCTAGTGAATAGTAGATCAATAGTGCATCAACAAACAAGAAGAGAATTGCCAAGACTTGGTTGAAGCACTGTTTTGGTTCCTCTTTTGAGTGACTGTCTACAAATTGGAATAGGAAGGAGAAGATGGTTTGTTGAGGGCAGTCAGTAGACTGCAGAAAGAGTGGTGAGTCTGACTCTGTCTCTGACACTTTGAAGCTCTGTGATCTTGGACAGCTGCCTAACCTTACTGTGCTTCTGTGTCCAATATGTCTAACAAATAAGGGCACTCACAGTACTTATTAAATGGTTATAGGAATTAAACCAGTACAGTATGCTTACAGTAGCATCAGTCATTGCAAGTGTTAGCTAGTTCCTCACATTATTACCGTTCTTTTGTAAATATCTCAATATCTGTCTTAAGGTCAACCGAATTAATCAGTATAAAATTCCTATCATATTCCTCTCAGCAAGCCAGAAGAGATTTGCTGAGTGGGCCTTCATAGTTTCATTTTGTATAGTCTTAATAAAACCATCTTTATTTTATTTTATTATGTTATATTTTTAAAGGTAACATTTCTCTGTATAGCCCTGGCTGTCCTGGAACTTGATCTGGAAGTGTATTAGGCTTACCTTGAACTCAGAGATCCTCCTGCCTCTGCCTCCTGAGTCTTGGAGTGCTGGGATTGAAGCTGTGTGCTACCTCCTCTGGGCTTCTAAAAACATCTTTTATGGGACTCAGAGTCAAACACAGGTTTCACCTGAGAGATCTGGTTACCCAATTCATTTGTTTTAGAAAAATAAACTACTTGTTGAAGGGTTGAAGTCTGTTGTGTTTTGGTGCGATTTCCTCGAAATTTCCATTAGAATTATGCCTTGCTGCCATGGCCTGGGTTTCATTTATTTCTTGAGGGCCTAGAGTGGCCATTTCTTCTTAGACCGACTTTAAGTTTTAGGGCCTTTGGAATAGAGTATGTCATTATGAGCTGAGAGAGGAGGGAGGCAAATTGTCGGTATTGATTGACTTCATGAAATATGGAAGGAAAAAGAAATTGGGTACTATTGCTTTCTTAGATTTCTGCCCTCTCTACAAACATTATTCTAAGTATATTTATTTTGAGTGTACTTTATTTGAACAGCCCACATGGTTCTACATAAATTGAAAATATTTCATTAAACACAGTTTCTGCTGTGACTTAGTCTAAATACACAATACCGAATAAAGGAGCACCACCACCATTTATTAACTTTTTACTCCTTGAAGATTATCATAGCTCCATATTTGTAATGTGGAACATCTAGGTCACAGCCAACTTTGACAAAACCCTGCGATGCTGAAATTCCAATAACAACACTTGTTAAGATATAAATAATTTTTTAGGAGAGATAGCATCCTCCCAGGTCATTTACTTGTTTGTATAAAAGAAGAACAAGAAAACATAAGGGAAGTGATACTTGTATCCCTCTTTCCTTTGGCATCAGATAATGATGTGATGTTTCTTGACCTTTGCCCATAGCCTGGCCTCTTTACCTGTGCTGTAACATAATCATCACTTATTTTCTCTGACTTTCCCCCTTTATTCATTGCTTCTGAATTCATCATTGCTGCTATGATGGTTTTTCCCTTGTAGACACATTGGTCTGCCAATAAATTGGCTCTTTTAGGGGAAAGAAAACAAGCAAGACCCTTGATAAAAGCCAGTGAGATGGCTTTACCTGGAAATTCTGGTGACTTTGTGTTCAATCTCTAGAACCCATGCAAAGGTAGAAGGAAAGAACTAACTTCACAAAGTTGTCCTCTGACTTCCATACACACATCCCCACCTGCTATTATTTATGCACATATACATTGATTAAACAAAAATTTAGAAACCTTGAATAGCATTTGTCCTTTTTCATGGTATAGATACTCTTTCTATGGTTGAATTGCTTGGGAGAAGGGCCAGGCAGAGCCAGTCAGAGATATCTAGTTGTACCACCAGCCTGTTTCTTTCTTAGAACCTAAAAATATGATTGTGTTCTCAACAGGTCTAAAACAAAAGTGAAAACTAAATGTTTTTTAAAAATATAACAACAACCTTTCTTTACCCGTGGCTTCTCTCTGTAGCATCCTTTTTTTGTTGTTTTTGTTGCTAGTCTTGTTTTCTCAAAAGACTAATCTATATTTAGATTATTTCCTTATTCAACCATGTTTTAGAAACTGTGAGTAGAATTGGCATGCTTGTTTTAAGAAGTTCTGGGATTGAAATGCTTGACATAGTGAATTTAATTGTAGTTACCATAGAAAAGTTCATCACTGGCCTAATGGACAGAGTTGTGGCTCGCCTGCCAGGGGACCAGTGTGTTTTTGTCCTGGCAGCCATTCAGCACACATACCTTAGCTCTTCTGCTATAGGACACCCAGGTGGCAACACCAACAGCTCAGCCAGCCATTTAGAGAGCTGTTCTGACTCTTCCTTTCTTCCCAATGCAATCTATCATCAGAATTCTGCTTATTAAAATTATACTCTTCTACTTACTTAGGAAAAAAAAAAGGTTCCACCTTTTACTTGAAATATTACAGCAGTATCCATATTGGTTTACATGGTGCTAGATTTTTTTTCCTGAAATACTACTTCTACTTTACTACAAGAATGATCTATCTACTCAACATTAGCTGTGCTACTCCAGCTGGACTTTCTATCACCTGTGTCATGGCTGTCAGGCCTATTCAGAATTTCCTAGGAAGTTTTTTTAAACATGTTGATGCTGGGCCTTCTTCAGTTTAGATTAGTCTTTCAAGGTGAAAACATGGCAATTCTATAGATGATTCTGAGACCCACTAGTCAATAGATTAAATTCTTGGTATAATGTCAAAATTCTCTCCCCATCTTTTTTTTTAACCTACAATTCCATCCTCATTTTTCCTCTATCTTACATTACAATTACGATACCAAACTTCAGTGACTTAACTTGAACTGCTCTTTCTGTCTATAATATTTTTATTTCCTCATTTTCTCCTCATTTTTCCATCTTACACTTAAAGATCCTTTAGCCTAAAGATTGCCTATCTCAGGAAACTTCCTGGACTCAAATTTGGGTCAGGCTTCCTTAGCAATATTCAAGGTCCTCTGTTCTGGCTCTCCTTTATCAGTGTATTGTGAACTTATTGAGGGAGAGACCAAGATGTGTGTGTGTGTGTGGGGGGGTATGTGTGTCTCGTATTCCTTTTTAAAAAAGAGTTTGTTTATTTATTTAGTTATTTGTTTATTTGTAAATTTTAGTGATGTGCATCCCATGGCACATACATACAGGCCAGAGCACAACCTGCTGGAGTCAGTTCCTTCCTTGTACTTCTTGAGTTCCTGAAATTGAACTTAGGTCATCAGGTTTGATGAGGAGCACTTTTATCTACTGAGCCATTTTGCTGACCCAGTTGGTATTCTTAATTCAGTACCAACTAGATCTTCTGTAATTATAACAGAAAGAACATGGAACTAGGCTGATGTGTTAAATTAGTTCTTGTTACTGACAAATACTTGAGAGAAGCAGTTTAAAAAGAGAAAAGATTTATTTGGGTTGTAGTTTCAGAGGTTTCAGTTGATGGCTAACTTGTCTCATTGCTTTGTGTCTGAGACAAGGCAGAAAACCATGGTGGGCACGACCATATTAAATAAAGTCTACTTACTTCATGATAACTAGGAAGCAGAGGTATCAGGAAGGGATCAGAACCAAGATACTCCCTTCAGGGGCATATTCCCAGCAACCCACTTCTTCCAGCTAGCCTTGCTGTTCAGCTTTTCTACCTCCTGAGAGTCTGTTAAATCTGGGACCTATCAGTGGATTAAACCAGTGATTGGGTCAAAACCCTCCAGATCCAATTGTCTCTGGAAAAATCATCAGATATGCTAAGAAGTATGTCTTACTGGTCTCCTGGCCATGTCCCAATCCAATCAAATTGACAAGATTAACCGCCACAGCTGGGATACAGCAAACTAAGGTATGGAGCAGCAGAGACTGGAGACATGATTCAACAGGTAGAAACATTTGCCACAGGAACCTGATGACCTGACTTCCATCTCTAGAACCCTCGTAAAGATGGAAGGAAAACTGATTTTACAAAATTATCCTCTGATTTCTCCATGTGTGCCATGGCATGTGTTTGAATGAGAATGACCTCCATAGGCTCATATTTGAATACTTGGTTCTTGATTGGTAAAACTGTTTAGAAAGGGCTATGGCCTTCATAGAGGAGATGTGTCACCTGGGGTGGGCTTTGAGTTTTCAAAAACCCACACCATTACCAGTTAGCGCTCTCTCTGCCTCCTGCTTGTAGATCAGATGTAAGCTGTTAGCTACTGCTCCAGGGCCATGCCTGCCTGCCTGCTGCTGTACTTTCAGTCATGATGGTCACGGGCTCACTCTCTGAAGCCATAAACCCCAATAAACTTTTCTGTAAGTTGCCTTGGTCTTGTTGTCTCTTCACAACAATAAAAAAGGTAACTAAGACATACTCTTTACATGCAATAATAATAGAACTGAAATTAAAAATATGAATCTTGTAAGGTGTAAAGAGATAAGGTGGTAATAAATAGATAAATAAGGTGCCATGGATATAAGTTCTGGAAACAAAAGTGATCATACAGTAGTCATAGAGCTTTTATGGAACAACTGGAAATATGTAAAGGAAAAAGATAGGGAAATAAATTAGGTAAATGGACTGACTTTAAAATAGCATGTGCAGAAGGAGGAAAGAAGGATATGAAACCAAATAATATACACATACAGACCAAAAGAGAAATACATCCCAGTAGAATAAAGAACTGAGATTTTGAAACAGGTTAATCTGACCTTTTTACTTTGTAAAGAAGAGAATGAAAATTACAAATATATGTTGATATCCAGTTATGCCAGCAGCATTTGTTGAAGATGCTTTTCTTTTTTCCATTGTATAATTTTAGCTTCTTAGTCAAAAATTAGGTTTTCATAGGTGTGTGGATTAATATCCAGGTTTTCAATTCAATTCCATTGGCCAAATTCTCTGTTTTATGCTAATACCAAGTTGTTTACATTATTATAATATGAAATATTACAAATATTTCATAAATATAAATAAAAGAGCTATTATTATAGCTCTATAATAGAGCTTGATGTCAGGGATGGTGATGCCTCTGGAAGTTCCTTTATTGTATAGAATTGTTTTGGCTATTTTGGGCTTTTTGTTTTTCCATATGAAGTTGATTATTGTTCTTTCAAGGTCTGTGAAGAATTGTGTTGGAATTTTGACGGGGATTGCATTGAATCTATAGATTGCTTTGGGGAGGATTGTCATTTTTATTATGTTAATTCTACCTATCCAAGAGCATGGGAGATCTTTCCATTTTCTGGTATCTTCTTCAATTTTTTTCCTCAAAGATTTAAAGTTCTTGTCAAACAGGTCTTTTACTTCTTCGGTTAGTGTTACCCCAAGATATTTTATGTTATTGGCTATTGTGAAGGGTGATGTTTCTCTGATTTCTTTCTCAGCTTCTTTATCACTTGTATATAGATGAGCAAAGAGGTCAAGACCATGATAGGTACACCCACGGAAACAGTTTACCTGAGCTAATGAGAGCTCACCAATTCCAGCCGGACAGGGAAGGAACAAGCATAGGTTCAAACTAGTCCCTCTGGGCAGACTGAGGAGCCACTGCCAGTGGCACCAGGATTTATCCCTACTGCATGTCCTGGCTTTTTGGGAAACTACTCTCTTTGAATAGATACCTTGCTCAGCCTAGATATAGTAGGGAGGGCCTTGGACCTTCCCCAAAGCAATGTGCCTTACCCTCTATGAGGAGTGTAAGGGGGTGTGGTAGTGGTGGTGGGGTAGGTGAAGGGAAGGGGAAGAGGGGAGGGAGTGGGAACTGGGATTGGTATGTAAAATAAAAAACGATAGATTGTTTTCTTTTTAAAAAAATAATAAAAAAAGAAAAGAGAAAAAAAAGAAAATTACAAATAAATTGTTAAAAATTTGACCCTGTAATTGGATTCAAAGAACAAACAAAAGTTCTCAGCTTTTGTTCTTTGTCTTCTCTAACACAGAGAGAATGACCTATAAGCAAACTAATGAAGGTAAAAGTAAGACAGGTAAAAGGGAGACAGAGGCAGATGTATCTCTGTGAGTTCAAAGCAACCCTGGGTTACACAAGATCAGTGCAGAAACAGATCCAGGTGGTGGTGGCTCACACCTTTAATCCCAACACTAGAGAGGAATATAAGCTGAGATGAGACAGGAACTTGCTCTCTTTCAGTCTGAGGATTTCTTAGAGGTAAGAGCTCTCTAGTGACTTGAACCCCAATATCTATCTGTCTCTGGGTTTTTATTATTTGCTTATTTTTATTATTTTGTTTTATTATTATTATTTTTTATTGCTTCGTGCAGAGTTGCAAAATTTAAGAGAATATAGACTTCAGTGAAATTGACATTACCCTCACAAATTTTTAGATGACTTTAAAATATTGGTAGATGTTTACACATGGGGAAGGTAAGCAGTTTCCTTGGGTTCTCTAAGAATTCATTCTAGATGATACTAGTCACCCTGCTGCCCCACCCCCTTCGAAGGCAGATGATGTTGCAGTTGTAATGTATCTAGATTTCTGTGGGCAATTAGCTGAGCTGCTGTTGTACTGCTCACTGGTAGTGTGGGCTGCATCTACTCTCTGACTCTCAGAAAGCTCCATGTAGTCTCACATGGCTCCTTGTTTCTTTTCCAGCCTGCTTTGTCTTCCAGAGCGTAGAATAATGTGTGATGAAGACTGTTTGCCAACACACTCAAGGTAACTTTTTGGATTTTAAGTATTTTAAAACATTTAAAGATCACTTTTAGTTTTCTAAAAACCTTGCTATTAAAAATAATCCCTTACAGCCAATAAAGAAACATTTCCCCATGTCTTTCTGGTAAAGACTATAAGAGAACAGAAAGCTAAACAGAAGCATCTTGTTGTTCTCAGAAGCAGGAAATTTTCCTTAGCATTCTGGAAGTAGCCTTTGTTGTATTATACCCAGAAGAATTTCATTTCATTTAAAGAATTCAAACAAAACAAGGAATTCAAGAATATGACATTTGGTGAGACTTTATCATTATTTGGTTTTGGGGTTTTGAGTTCTTATATATCTTCAAATACCTTTCACACTGATAGGAAAGTTATAAATTGTCTGTAGAGACGTTGAGTTGTATATGGGTGGCATCCAGCCATTCCCTAGATTCTGTTTAGCAGATACTTGTCTCATTCTCCTTTGTGGTTAATTTGTGTTTTATGTGGAGGTAGGAGTTGGAAAAGGAATAATAGAGTGTTGTGGCTACGTTTACAGCTCTGTATTCCAGGATTTCCTTCATCAAGACTCAGTTCTTAAAGTTAGGCATCTATTTCTTTATTTTTATTCTTAATGTTTTTATTAATTAAGAATTTTATGCTTACATATATTGTTTTGATCAAGTTCGCATCTCATTCCTTCTACTCCAATTCCTCCCTTATCCCCCCCACTTCCCTCCCAATTTCATATGCTCTATTTCTCTCTTTTTTAAACCCAGAGTTCACTTAGTGTTGCTGATATGCATAAGTGTAGGGCCATCTACTGGAATATATGGAATCTCTCAGATACCACATTCTTGAAGAGGAGTTACTCTTTTTCTAGCAGTCGTTAGTTGTCAGTAGCTCTTCAAGGGTGGAAGTTCCTGACCACCTTCTCCCTTCATTCCGGGTCTTTGTCTGGCTTGATCTTGTGTAGGTCTTGAACCACTGTCAATTTCTCTGTGGAGCTTCCCTGTTGTATCAAGGAAAACACTGACTATAGGCACTTACTGCTTCTTTTTCTTCTTACAACCTTTCTATCTCCTCTTGTTCCATCCCTGTGCCTTGGGAGGAGGCGGGTGTGGTATAGATGTGCCATTTAGATTCATAGTCTCTTATTCTCTGCATATTGGGCAGTATGGCTATTTGTGTTAAATTGTTACCTATTCCAAAAGAGACATTTTTCTGGTCAAGGTCAAGAGATACACTAATCTGTTGTTATAAAAATAAGGCTTTAGGAATTGGTTCTACCTGTATGAGATACACAGCTCTGCCCCATTCTCAGTTTGGGGGTAGGCTATGGTTGCCCACTACCTGTACTGCCTGTATAAGGTGTGGGACTTTGCCCTGTTCTCAGGTCAGTGGGTGGGTGAGTGGGCAGGACTACCTGTGAGGTGGTTCTAAGAGATTCTCAGCTGACTAGGATTTTTTTCTTTGAAGTGTGCTCTTGAGATCACGAATAATTTGTTGCCAGTTATATATATCACATACAAAAACTGGTTGCTGATATTTTGCAAGAACTTTTAAACATTATTTGTGGTTTATTATTGCTACTAATGTATTTGCATCTTTTTCTTACAGGTGAAGGCTTTTGCTGAGACAGTTTCATCTAATTCATGAACCAAAATATTAGGCATTCTGAATGTTACAGAAGTGTTGAAAGACTGGTAAGTAGAGTAATATTAGCAGTCAGAAGACTGGGGTCAAGGTGAAATTTTAGAGTTACATAGTTAGAGTAAACAATTAGATTCTCTATAGGAAAGGTGTATATTTAGGTTGTATAGTTAGTATTTTTATAGCTATGAGCATGTGTAACCTGTAAAAACATGCATGGTAATAAGTACCAGCTAGTGTGGATGTAGCTTTCCTGTGCTGTAAATCTTGGTTTCTTTACACATACACATTCACAAACTCACCCGAACATCTTCAATGCTAACACCAATTCTGGATGTTGGCTGTGTCTCATGTTCTATATCTTTTAAAAACATTTGTGTGTAGTGTATGTGTATTTTTATCTATGTGCTCACATTATGTATTCTGTATACTTTTCTGAATATATGAAATATTAGAAAAAATTTAAGGAAAATATATGCCTGTCTGCTCAGCTGATATTCAGAATGGCTGGAAAATATTCAGGTATAGTCAATATTTATTCAAAGAAGTAATGAACAAAGTAGAAATACCCTCTAATGACATACTAGCATTGTGTTCTGCTTGTGTGCAGGTAGGATGTCACTGTTATATGATTGCTACATAGGAGAATTCACAACTTTGGCAATTTGTACATAATGGTAATTTGTTACCCAGAATAGTAACTCTAGTCAGTGATGATATATTATATTCTTTAAAAATGTAAAACAGACCAGGTTGTGATGGTGCACACCTTTAAACCCAGCACTCAGGAGGCAGAGGCAGGCGGATCTGTGAGTTCCAGGATAGCCGGGGCTACAGAGAGACCCTGTTGGGGTGAAGGTTGGGGAGAGAAAGTAAAACAGTGAACCTTGGTGTTCTCATTGTAGCATAACTGTGTGAAATAATAAAATTGTTAATTAACTTGATTTAAACATTCCACAGTGGGGGCTGGAGAGATGGCTCAGTGGTTAAGAGCATTACCTGCTCTTCCAAAGGTCCTGAGTTCAATTCCCAGCAACCACATGGTGGCTCACAACCATCTGTAATGAGGTCTGGTGCCCTCTTCGGGCCTGTAGATATACACACAGACAGGATATTGTATACATAATAAATAAATAAATATTAAAAAAAAAGAATGTGTGCTCTTCTTAAAAAAAAAACATTCCACAGTGTATTTGATAGGTATGTTTTAAAACATTGTGTTGTGTACAATAAATGAAATTTTGTTAATTTAAAAAAATAAAGAGTAAGAGCTCTCAGGAAAAGTTTTTTTTTAAATATTTAAATACTTTCTTGTATTATATATGTGCACCATGTGTTTGCCTGGTGCTGCAGAGCCCAGAAGAGGGTGTCGTATCCCCTGGTACTGCAATTACAGTAGGTTTTTAGGTGCCACGTGGGTTCTGGGAGCCAAATATAGGTCCTCTGCAAGAGCAGCAAGTGCTCTAAAATGCTCAACCTTCTCTCAGTCCTCCAAATTACTTCTAGCCATAAGATAAAACTTTTCTGAAACTCTTTGAGTACTATGTTGTTTATGATTTTTCTTTTCTGAGTGTACATTTTTCTGTCTTCATTCCCTGCATGTTTTACCTTGCTATTTTCCTTAATGTTAAAGTAACACATTGCTTTTTATTTGGTTAAAAGTGGCATAAGCTAGACAGCTAAAGTTCTTCAGTTCTTACCTGACAGGAATCACCACTTCCTGCATTAACGAAGTGTTGGAGTTTTAGGAGAGTAAGCCAATGACTGGGTAATATCAAGAAATAAATCCTATGTTTGTCGGTGTCCAGCCCCAACATAAATCATTTCTTACCAGCATAGAGGTGAGAGACTATTAAAGACACAGTTCACTTGACAGTATCGGGAGGGAGTTTCAGTGATCATTCAGATCCTGAAATCACCCGTGTTTATTTTTCAAACAGCTTTTATATCAACATAAACTGAGGGGGAAGGTAACAAAAACTTCATTAGCATTCTGTTTCCTAGGTAGTGGGGAATGACTTAAGTCATGTCTTGCTTATGTCCATTTTGTCACATAGGCTGAAAACACTTTTTCCCCAGGTGCCCTCATAATTACAATGGAAGGAGTAGAACAACAGTTGCATATCCTGACCACTTTCAGGATGGCACCGGCTTGGCTTTACGACCAAAGGAGCAGTGCCAGATGCACTAGTTAGTCTCCGACCATCAGACAAATGTGGGAAATGGCCTGCATTCTCGCCTCCCACATATGTTATGTTCTATTATTTATTCTATAGTTTAAGATTTATTTGTTTTCATTTTGTGTGCAAAAGTGTCTTGTCTGCACATGTATGTACATCAAATGCTTGCTTGGTGCCCAGGGAGGCCTGAAGGAGGCCTTGGATCCCCTGGAACTGGAGTTACAAGGCAGTTGTGAGTTGCCATGTGGATGATGGGAACTGAATCCATGTCCTCTGCAGGAGCAGCAAGGGTTCTTAACCACTGAACCATTACTGTAATCTTCAGTTTATATTTTTAAAAGAGCCACTTACCTGTTTTAAATATGCAAAGTAATTGTTTAGTCTGTGTAAGAGAGAGAGTCAGAACCTCCCTTATCTATCACTGTTCACCTGTGTCTTCTCTCAAGCGCTGTCACTTATGCCTACCTATCTGTGCAAAGGCATTTCAAACCCTGGACAAGTACTGCCATGTAGGCATTACCTAATGAGGGCAGAACTGTGCCTGAGAATAGAGGAGAGCTAGGGATTGATATATAACAATCTCAAGTCACTCTATAAATCACACATATTAAAGGTAAATATATATTCATTTAAAAACTCTTTTATATTCTTTTCATTTAATAGCTCTGTCATGAGTACGGACAGTAACTCATTGGCACGTGAATTTCTGATCGATGTCAACCAGCTTTGCAATGCAGTGGTCCAGAGAGTGGAGGCCAGGGAAGAAGAAGAAGAGGAGACACATATGGCAACACTTGGACAGTACCTTGTCCATGGTCGAGGATTTCTGTTACTTACCAAGCTAAATTCTATCATTGACCAGGTAAGTCAAACAATTGTTAATCAGTCTGTTATTCCTGGTCATCAGTTAGTAACTTGTAGATTTTATACTTTTTGAGAATCTCTTTGAGTTAAAGTCCTATCTGTTAGGTATTTCTTAAGATGAGCCTCTCTGCCGATACAAATAATTCCAATAAGACCGAATTAAACCGAATTAAAAGACGCACATATTTAATGGACTGCTCCCAGGTGGCCTCGGGAAAGCATGGAGAGGGGAAGAGAGAAAAGGGGAGACCACGCAAAACCCAGAGACCACATATTCATTCTCTGGCGGGCAGTCTAAATAGCATGTGGGAGTGGTCTTGACCTTCCCTGGGGAGGGGTTACTGTTTGGCAGGCTTTCATGACCCTCCCTGGGGAGGGGTCTTATGCAGGAGTCGGGGTGAAGCCCCCAGGCAAACAATCCAGACTTTTTGTATAAAGTGGTGTTAGGGAGCTGGGGTGATGCTTCTGACCAAACACTGTTTTTCACATTATTCCAACATAAAATTTAGCCCTATATGTGCAAATATTATTTATTTGGATACTTTTCAAACTGTCTGAAATATCTGAGAATTTTAAAAAGTGACTTTTTTCTAAAGAAGATTCATATATATGCTTTTTGCAGTTGATTTGAATACTTCAGTAATAATTTCCAAGTCACCAATAATATATTGTTATTACATAAAGAAAGAAATATTAGCACGCCCCTTGGTATCATTTTAACCAAAATCAAGGCCAGATTTGAATTCTTTACTTCATGCTCCCTACATCTTTCTTCCCCTCTCTTTCTACTGCATGAGTCTGAATCTATGATGTTTAAAGTTTGCCCTATAAATCTGTCCCTGTATCTGTGTGTCTATCCCTAACAAAGGGTTTTGTTCTGTCTTTATTGAACAGCACAGAAGGCATCACATGGGGAAAGAGTGAGAGATACTTTACAGAAATCTTTAGCAGAGTTTTACAAGGGATCAGGTATAGGGTCCATTTAACCACAACTGACCCAGATAACAAACAGTATCCCTGCCTTGAGCTCTCCTTGTTAGCTAGCCTCCCTAGGTCTATGGACTGTAGCGTGGTTATCCTTTCCTTTACAGCTAATATCCACTTATGAGTGAGTACTTACCATATTTGTATGTACTTTCTGGGTCTGGGTTACCTCATTCAGGATGATTTTTATCCAGTTCTAACCATTTGCTTACAAATTTCATGATGTAATTTTTTTTAACAGTTTACTAATACTTCATTGTGTCAATGTACCACACTTTTTTTATCCATTCCTTGGTCATCTGGGTTGTTTCCAGTTTCTGGCTATTACAAATAAAGTGCTATGAACATAGTTGAGCAAGTGTCCTTGTGGTATGATGGAGCATCCTTTGGGTATATGTACAAGAGTGATATAGCTGGATATTGAGGTATATTGATTCCAATTTTCTGAGAAATTGGGTGACTATCCATTTTATAAGATTGCTTTCAACCTCTATTTTTGCTGCGTTCAGCAAATGATTATTAGAGCATTCATGGAAAAGTGCACAATTTAGGATTACAATTATGCATTAGTTTAGGTTATAAAAGTTGATTACATGGGAAATCCACAGCAAGTAAAGTTGATTGTTAAATTATTCTCTTAAAGGCAGGTAAACAGTTTGAGAATACAGTAGAATAGCAATTTTAAGTCTTTTTTGTTTTTGTTTTTGAGACAGGGTCTCCCCTCCCTGTGTAGCTCTGACTGTTCAGGAACTTAATATATAGAGTGTCCTTGAACTCACCAAGATTTATCTGCCTCTGCCTCCCAAGTGCTGGGATAAAGACATGCACCACTATGTCCTTGATATGGGAATCCCCTCTGTATGCTGTTAATATGTTTTATTACCATTGGTTAATAAAGAATCTGCTTTGGCCTGTGACAGGTCAGAATAAAGCTAGGTGGGAAATCCTAACAGAGATACATAGAGAGAGTAGGTGGAGTCAAAGAGACGTAAAAGGCACAGAAGACGCCAAAGGAGGCAGATGCTGGAACCTTACTGGTAGGCCAAAACCTCATGGCGATACACAGACTAATAGAAATGGGTTAATTTAATATGTAAGAGTTAGTTAATAAGAATCCTGAGCTAATAGACCAAGCAGTGTTGTAATTTAATATAGTTTCTGTGTGATTATTCAGGTTTGGGTGGCCGGGAAACCAAAAAGCAGTCTCGGTTTACATGTCCTGACCTAGTGTTAAGTCTTAGGTGACCTCAAGGTGTATTATTAACTATGGTTGTGAGGTTCAGCAAAAGTTCTAATCTTGTAGAATGTAAGAAATATTTTCTTAATAATGAATCACCACAGCTTTTGACTCTAATGGCATGAGATTACACTGTTTATTAGTAGAAACATAGGATTATAATTCAGAAAAAGAGTTTATGCTTTCAGTAAAGATTAGAATGTAGTTTTAAAAGTTTAATATGATTATATTTAGGGAACATGCAAATTGTAGAGTGAAAATAATCTTTTCGCTTGTATACATTCAGTTTTTTATTATACTTTTTTTCTTTTATTTTTCTTTTTCTGCTCATACGCTTCTTTTTCTTCTTCACTTATCACCCTCATGTTATTGGAAACAAGGTTTTGCTTTGTTATCCTGGATGGGTTAGAACTCACTCTATAGCTCAGGCCAGCATAGAGCTGTTAGTCCTCTTGCCTCAGCTTCCTGGGTACTAGGAGTATAAGTATGTAACATCACATCAACTTTTCTTTTTAAAGATACTATGTAAAAAGCATCAGAAATATAATGCACTTACCTAAAATCTAATAAAATATATATAATACTTCTGCTTAGAATTCTATAAAACATTATTATAAGAAACTAAAGGATATATAATTAAGTAGAAAATGATTAAATTTCCCTGAGTTCAAAGAATCAGCACTGTAAAGGTACATGTTTTCTTCAGGTTGACCTGTACCTTCCAGTGTAATCTTAATCAAAATCTCTAACTTTTCTACTAATACTGTTATGGACATTTAGTTCTTATATTATAATCTTTATCTATTTCATATGCAAAATTCAGTTGTGTTTAGGACACTCAGAAATATATGCACCATCACTATAGCCAATTTTAGAGCACCCTCATTATCTCAAATGGAAACCTGTAATCTAGCCATCCTCTTCCACCCTCCTCCTAGCCCTAAGCTACCACTAACCTGCTTTTTGTGGCTGCTGATTTTATTTTCCCTTATAATCCATGAAATATCCTTTAATGTGTTATTAAAATGCCTAAAATCATTCAAGTCATAACAGCAGTAATAGTTTTTCTAGTAATGTTTTGTCAGATTTTAGGATTAAACATTCTAAATGAATTTGAAATGGTAATTTATAGTTTGTTTAAATTATTTTATTTTGTGTGTATGGGTGTTTTACCTACATGCACATCTATGCACCATGCACGTCTACATGCACATCTATGCACCTGGCACCCACAGAGGCCAGAGAGGGCATCAGATCAGCTGTCACTATAGTGACAGATGGTTGTGAGCAGCCACCTGGGACTGGGTATGAAACCTGGGAGCTCTGGAAGAGTAGCTAGTGCTTTTAACAACTGAGCTATCTCTCCAGCTGCATAGTTTTATTTGTATTTAACTGACAACCAAAGATACTGAGCACCTTTTCTTATATGCTCATTGACCATACTTATTTAATGATTCTTTTCAAGTTATATATCTTTTTGTTATTATTTGGGATTTTTTTTTTTGAGACAGGGTTTCTCTGTGTAATACTGGCTGTCCTGGAACTCACTCTGTAGACCAGGATGGCCTTGAACTCAGAGATTCACCTGCCTCTGTCTCCCAAGTGCTGGTATTAAAGATGTATACCACCACTGCCCATTATATGTCATTTTTAAGGCCAAACTCTTTGTTTATTTATTATGCTGTGTATAAGTCTGTTGGATTGCAAAACGATAGGTTCCTTTGTGAAATAGTGTTTAATATGTAGCTAAATGACTAAAACTACTTGAGCTTTAATTGCAATAATGTTTTTCCTCTGCAATAATTTTTTTTATCCCTTCTTTCTCCCTAGTCACTCTTTGGAATATTTATAACATTTATAGTAGGAAAGTAGATGTTGTCTTTGGAGTACAGATAAATGGCCATTTTAAAAATAGAGTTTATCTATATTTGATTGTTTTGGTTAGTTAGTGGAGAATGACGATTTGAGTCTTTAAAGGAATTTAATTGAACAAGACACCCTCTTTAAAGATGGAATCACAATAGATACAAAAATAAATATTGCAGAGTGGACTGTAGCTTTTATATGAAGTAGGGGCATTTCTTAAGTATTTGGGGGATGAGGTGATTTATGTCCTTCTTCATCCACTGTGGACCCTTTTTGTTTTACCAATATCTAATATAAAGAATTATGAGGGGGACTGGAGAGATGGCTCAGTGGTTAAGAGCATTGCCTGCTCTTCCAAAGGTCCTGAGTTCAATTCCCGGCAACCACATGGTGGCTCACCACCATCTGTAATGAGGTCTAGTGCCCTCTTCTGGCCTGCAGACATACACACAGACAGAATATTGTATACATAATAAATAAAAAAAAAGAATTATGAGGACTCTATTGAGAGACAATTAACAAAGTAGATGTGCATATGTAAAATATGTAGTTGGATACATTTTAACAAGTATTTATATCTTCATGCAACCACCATCACACTCAGTTTTTCATCATGCCCTTTGCAGATGGTCTCTGTCAGTTGCTCACTAACTGATGTGTTGATTGCTGACATTCAAGTATAATTCTGATTTTCTAGAACTTTGCATCATTGATCACATAGTTTGTCCTCTTGTGACTCTGAGATTGTTGTATCTGTTCTGTCGCATCAGTCAGCCAGTCATGTTTGTTTGTCACTGATTAGTGCTTTGTTGTATGTGTGTATCACAGTTTAACTGATCACTTACTGTTTACTCATTTCGATCGAATGCATTTGGTTATTATGAATAAAAATGCTGTGGGCATTCTTATAAGTCTTTCTGTGGTTGTGTTTACAATTTTCATTGGGCATGCAAATTACTGATGAAAGGATAGTTATTTGTGTAATGTTGTAAGAACCATTTTTCAGTGGTTGAACCATTTTTTAAAAAATTTCATTAGATGTGTATGAGAATTTTAGAACAACTGTATTTAGCCATTTATAAGTGAGCATGAAGAAGTATCTGATTATATTCCTGACAACTAAGGATGCTGGGAACTTTTTAATGTACTTATTGACTATATATATGTGTGTGTGTTATATGTTTATATAACATATACATATACTATAATATATAGTGACATGTAATATATAGTTATATATATGAAATGACTATATATGTGTATACACACATAATTATCACTCCTTTGATATATATAATGGCTTTAGTAATATAGAGGTAATTCCACTAAGATTCATATGAAACCCACATTGCAAAGAAAGTTATACTTTTAAGAAAACTATGAGAGGAGAGAAAAAAGGGTAAAGGAATACGGGGGAATATATTCAACATACAATATATACTTGTATGAAAAAAAATTTTAGAGGATGGAAATACTACCAGCTTCACCTAAAGTGTGAAGAAAGGCAAAAAATGAAGAAGTCTCTGTTCCCCAACCCCAGTTTAAAAAAAAAAAACAACAAAAAACCTGTTCTTAGTGCATGAAGCCAAGAGTCCTGGAGACCAAAAATTAATGAACTACTTATGTAGAATAAAAACATTTCACGCCCTCGGAATGGGTGGAAACCTACAAACCCAATCAGGCCCTACCGTGTCTGAGTGTGTGTGTGCGCGTGCATGCGTGTGTGTGTGTGTGTATGAGCAAAAACTTAAATTTGTCATCAGTAACCATTAAAAAGAAGCTCTTTGCCATTTAAAAAGAATAACTTATTTAATAAATTAAAATGATTACACATAATAAATCATTAACAAATGGGGCTTATCACAGAAATCTAAACTTAGTGCAACATTTAAAAACCATCTGTGTACTTCACCCACACTAAAGAATTAAAAGGGAAAAATAATGATAGTCTCAACAGATGCAGAAAAGACATTTGCTTTAGTTCAGCGTCCATTAAGGCTATAAACTCTCAGTGAACTGGAGACAGGAGGAAACCTCATTCTGATCAAAGGCAACTGAGAAGCACTGCACTCAAACCACACTCAATGGAAACTTGTGTACTTCCCTTGGGTAAGACCAAGGCTGTAAGTCTACCCTCATTATATATAAAACTGTTTTTGAGACAGACTTTTCTGTACTGTTATTGATTTGTTTTTTCTTTTGAGACAGGTGTCTCTAGTTAGTCCTAGCTGTCCTGGAACTTGCTATATAGTCTAGGCTGGCCTTGACTTCAGAGAACCTCCTGCCTCTGTCTTCCAAGTCCTATGATTAAAGGCATGTGTCTTTATGCCTGGCAATACCTTGTTTTTAAAGAAATGCATTCGTTAAGTGGAATTTTAAGTGTAATGACAGTTTTGAGGGTGATAGCACATACCTATAATTCTAGCACATGGAATACAAATATAGAAGGATCACTGTAAATTCAAGGTTATCCGTGTTACATAGTGAGTTTGAAACCAGTCTGGGCTGCATAGTAAAGCCCTGTATTAAGCAAACAAGCAAACAAAACATAATGATATATAAATGGAGAAGTAAAAATACTGTTTTTCAAAGTGATATGAAAGCCAGGCAGTGGTGGCTCATGCCTTTAATCCCAGCACTAGGGAGGCAGAGGCAGGCAGATATCTGTGAGTTCGAGGCCGGCCTGGTCTACAAGAGCTAGTTCCAGGACAGGCTCAATAGCTGCAGTGAAACACTGTCTTGAAAAAAAAATACTATACTCAAAGCGATGTGTACAGAAATAAAAACAAGTAATAGGAAATCTTTTTAGCAAAGCTTAAAATAACAGTCCTTTTTGGACTGTTCTAGCACAGAGGCAGATGGAAGTGATGAATTACTTTCTAGCTGTAGTCCATGTTCCTTGATAAGTCAAACATTCCATGACCAGGTCCCCACTGATGCCTACCTTTGAGCCTCCTAGAAACGTGTCTGGGCTGGGATCTCAGCCTTTCCCTGATTCACTTGTCCTTCCTTTTCCTCCAATCGCTACCACTCCTGGATGCCTAGCATAGAAAGAGCTGTGCCTGGTATTTGCCAAGTACTTGTAACGTGTTTCTTGAACTGAGCTGAGAAACTGATACCTCAGTGAGAATGATTTCATTATTTATTATTGTAGGGGAAAATTTTGAAGGCTTGATCTAGCCTTTTTCTCTTTTAGAAATGAAGACAAAACAGTAAGTATCAAGTAAGGGAAGGTACGATATAGTCTCATTTCTAAATGTCAGATCATTAGAAAACCAGAGAATGGTTCTGTACATGACCTGTATTGCTTGATGTGTATGTGTGGATCTGGTATGAGGGAACAACCTCATTTCTAGGTACTGTAACTATTATGCATACCTTGAATTTGGGGAGATAAAACTAGGGATTTATTTGAAATAACTAAGCCCTACTTTTCCAGAGTGCCTACAAATAAAAAAAATTATTTATGGGTCTCAAAGACAGAATTACATGTGAAGTTTCTCTGAAAACCAGAAAGGATTAAAAAAGTAGGAATATATGGTACTTTAAAAGTAGTAGAGCCGGTTGGTGGTGGCACAACTTTCAATCCCAGCACTCCAGTGGCAGAGACAGGCAGACCTCTGTGAATTTGAGGCTAGCCTGGTCTTTAGAGCTAGTTCTAGGACAGCTAGGGTTGTTACACAGATAAACCCTGCCTTGAAAAACTATAAATAAATAAATTAGATAGATAGATAGATAGAAAGAAAGAAATATAATCAGGGCCAGTGAGATGGCTCAGTCGGTAAAGGTGATTGCTATAGAAGCCTAGTGTGCTGGGTTTGACCCCTAGAACTCATGTTCTGGGTTGGAAGGAGAGAAACATGTACACATACATTATGGCGTGCACACACACAAACATATACAACAACAAAATTATTGTTGCTATCGTTGTTAGGGCGAGCTTCCTCGATAACGAGTTGTGTTAGAGCAATTGAGTATGAAGTGAAGAGTTGTTGCATTAAGCTGCCAATGTATTCCTCCTCCCCACCTAGGACTGCTGTTTTAGCATAGCAGGGTCAAACCCCAAAGATCTGTACTTGCTCTCATCTCATCCTTTCAGGGGCTTATCTATAAGTCTGCATAGTGAACTAGGGACAACAGGCATTAAATCCTGAGAGGTGAGAGCAGTTGTCTCAGGAAGAAGTGGATAGTGAGCCTCACAAAGCAGATATTGCTGGAGCTAGGTCTTACATGGTAGGATGGGGATGTTCCAGATCATATTGAGCATCAGGTGAAGGCAGAAATGTCTGTTCACATAACGGTGAGATTTGCCAGTGTACTGCTATAGAGCAAGGACTCACTTACCAGGACAGTGTGTCTGTTCCATTAGAATTCACTAAAGACTCACATTAGGAGGACTCAGAAGATTAATGAGCTAAGAAGTTTTTACTTTATTTGAGACTGGGAATCTTTAATTCCTTTGACTCTTCAGCCTGCTGTAACAGAGATTCTGTTCATTCCATTATCACTCCATTAAAGCTGTGATTGTGAATGTTACCAGCACTCTTCAGTTGCTAAAGGCTTTTCAGCCATCATTTTATATAGTTCAGAAATGACAGCTTTCATCCTGTTTAATGCATTTTTTTTCACTGTTCTCATCTGTGGTTTCTCTGGTTCTGCTTCTCTCTGTAACCGTCTGTCAATCTGCTCAACAGACTTACTTCAGCACTGCTCACCTTAAAGACTTTTGGGGCTCTGAATACCATTGTTATCAGTTCTCTCTCATTATTCTGCTTGCTCTTTGGGTAACCTTACATGTGTCCTAGGTATCTACCCAGCTGACTTTTATATCTTAAGTTCCGAATCTATATCTGTCTATTAAAAGTTGTCTCCATTTAGACATCTCCCCAGCATCTCAAATTGCATATGTCTAGAAAATGAATCTGGGTTAATGAAATGTCTCATCAGGTAAAGGTATTCACTGCTCAGCCCAACAGCATATGCACACTAAATATAATTTTAAAAAATTAAGGCAGTCTGTCTTTACTCTAACCTATTACCCCTCTTAGATTTTTCTCTCTTTGTGGAAATATTATCAGCCACCTCATTACTTAAACAGGAAACCTGTGAGGAGTCTTTTTCTCCCTTGTGCATCATTGAAAATGAACTGTGAGTCAGTTCAGTTCCACCATATAGTTTCTCATATGTCTCTGTGTTTATTTGTTGTCAAGTCATCATCTCATATATGGGCCATGTGATCTTGCTGTTAACATTGACTGTTCCCATTTACCACAGTTCTGCCCAGCAAATCTATTCATGTCATCCTGATCCCCTCCTCAAAGATTGTTGTGAGAAGGAATAACTCCTAGATTAACTGTTCATTAAATACTCAACCACATGTCCCAGGTATCCCAGGTGTAGCTGTCTAGTTGCAATCCTACTTCAACATTTCTGATGATTGTTTTTTTTTCTGAATACTATTTCCATACTAGGGTTCTGTTTCCTACTGGGAAATTTACTGATACTACATGCCTTCTGTTGTTCTGTTTGTGTGTATGTATTTTACAGACCAATTAAAGGGACCAACATGGACCATCTACTTCAGAAAGGATAATATAACAGGTCCCTTGAATAGAGTGTTCAGTCAATATATTTAATTATCTTTACTGATAAATTTTTATATGTATTATTATTGTTGCTTTCTCTTAAAATTGTCTTCTAAGTTTTACATTTAACTACATGAAGACTTTCTTTTTCTAGTAACCTTGTTAGTTTACTAACTTATAGGTTTTAGTTTTTTATTTTTACTTAACAAATCTGTTTTTTCATAGGTGATAAATTCTTGCACTGTGCATGGTAGCAGTAATAGCTCTTCGTGAGAATGTAGCAAGAATGTGCTAAATACCATCACATAATCTTACATTCTTCTGTGGTTGGAAAGCTTATAAACTGAAAAGTATCCACAGTTTGACTTGGGCTTAAAATAGGATAATTTGATCTTCAGTTTTTCAAATGTAATTGTTTTTAAGGATAAAAATTGGTTTTGGTTCAGTTGAATACAGGATAAATAGGAATGAATGTGTCTTGGGCCCTTAGAACATGAAAGACCTTTTTGCTTCTGACACAGGCCCTGACATGTAGAGAAGAACTCCTGACTCTTCTTCTGTCACTCCTTCCCTTGGTGTGGAAGATACCTGTCCAGGAACAGCAGGCAACAGGTATGTCCCTTTTCACAGATCGCTTGCATTGTCATATCCCTTTAGGAAAAGAAGTTTATTTGCAAAGGTATCTCTTCCTGATTGGTTAATGCAGCTTCAGAGTAGTAGATACTGTGGTGATTTATTATATACCTAGTATGAAAAATTCATTAGGAAAGCACAATTTTTCTTCTTCCATTAATATAAAAGTCCATGATGCTTCTGAGAGACTTGTATAAATGACAATTATAAATACCCAAAGAAGCAGAATACTTACTTAATGTAGTTGCTAGATATGCCATAGCGTTAGGAAAATGGGTAGTGAAAAGTTTGAAGAAAGGAATTAAAGCCCATTGCTTAAAAGACGGCTATCACCAGTGCTCTAAAAGTGACTTCTGCAATATTTGCTTTATCTTAGTTTTTCTAATTTTGCTTTTGAGGGATAAATTGAAAGTCATAGTTTGTTTCTAGGCTAAGTAGAATTATGATATGAGATCAATAAATTTTAATTTCTTATTTTGAAAAATATGCATTTATAAGTACATGGAACTTCAGTGGAAAGATAACCTGGTTTTCCCCTGGATCATTTCTGGAATACTTTATGAATCTCCTGGTTAAAAATAGTCTTCCTATATTATATTTTAATGCCTTGTTTATATTTTAATACACATTTGACATAGAACTCTTTTAAGGAAAATATTTAAAGACTTCTCATATTATTTTCCTGATTATTTATTGATTAATTAACTATTCTTTTTTTTGAGTTTGCAGAATTAAAAATTTGTTAACCACTTAGAGTTGATTACTGTCATTTTAGGGGAGTTGTCTTCATTGCTGGCATCTTATATTTTGGTGAAATTGGTCCCTTTTAACATTTGTTCTCAACTGCTTTATTTTCCTTCTCCTAAGTAAAGTGCAAAATTCTACTAATGGTTTTTTATTTAGTTCTCCTAAATTACAACTGTTTCCTGTGGATTTTAACACATATTGCTACAAAGAGAAAGATTCATTTAATTAGATCCTTTCTTTAAGAAATGGCCATTGAATGCTGCCCCAGGCTCTGGGGACTAAGAATGAACTGCTGCTGATCTCTCTAAATTTGGCTAGTTCAGGGAACAAGGCCCTAGAGAAATACTTTGCCTGAACAACTCTTTTAACCCTAGTCTTGATGAATACTTGATATATACTATATGATTTTTTAGTTCATTTGGGTGAATATTGAAGTTATGAGAAGCAACAAACTAACACTATGTCTTAATTACAGCATTACTAAAGGTTTATAAGTGGTGAGCACAGCAGCTGAATAGTTCAAGCTCATATTTAGAAATTAGAATGTAGTAGGTTCAACTCATGTCTAATTTCCTAATTTTTCTCTTTGTTGTCCTCAAAATCAAGTTGTATCTCTTGAGCTATTACCACCTGGTATAGAGAGTAGAAAGGATAAGTGTGGGCGGAAGTGACCCAGAGATGTAACTAGGGAAAGCAGACTTGCAGGAAAATTATGCCAGGCCAGACTCATAATGTGGATTGTAAGAGTCATTGCCCATACATATTGAGTTTAACAGGTACTGACATATTCTAAGTGTCTTTCTTGATTTTATTAGATTTTAACTTGCCGTTGTCGTCTGATATAATCCTGACCAAAGAAAAGAACTCAAGTTTGCAAAAATCAACTCAGGGAAAATTATATTTAGAAGGAAGTGCTCCACCTGGTCCAATCTCTGCAAAAGTAAACCTTTTTCGAAAAAGCAGGCGACAGCGTAAAAGTACCCACCGCTACTCTGTAAGAGATGCAAGAAAAACACAGCTCTCCACCTCTGACTCCGAAGGCAACTCAGATGAGAAAAGTACAGTTGTGAGTAAGCACAGGAGGTCCCATGTGCTACCCCGGATCCTGACGCAGTCTCCTAAGGAAGACCACCTCCTAGCCAAACTTGACCCTTCTGCAACCAAAGAACAGGTCCTTTCTGACACCATGACTTTGGAAAACTCCAGAGAAATCATCCCGAAACAGGATTCAAATGGCGACATATTAAGTGAGCCAGCTGCCTTGTCTATTCTCAGTAACATGAATAACTCTCCCTTTGACTTATGTCATGTTCTGTTATCGCTGTTGGAGAAAGTCTGTAAGTTTGACATTGCTTTGAATCATAATTCTTCCCTAGCAACCAGTGTAGTACCCACACTGACTGAGTTCCTAGCAGGCTTTGGGGACTGCTGTAACCAGAGTGACACTTTGGAGAGACAGGTGGTTTCTGCAGGTTGGACTGAAGAGCCAGTGGCTTTGGTTCAACGGATGCTCTTTCGAACTGTGCTGCATCTTATGTCAGTAGATGTTTGCACAGCAGAGGCAATGCCAGAAAGTCTTAGAAAAAACTTGACTGAATTGCTTAGGGCAGCTTTAAAAATTAGAGCTTGCTTGGAAAAGCAGCCTGACCCTTTCTCGCCAAGACAAAAGAAAACACTACAGGAGGTCCAGGAGGGCTTTATATTTTCCAAGTATCGTCATAGAGCCCTTCTTCTCCCTGAGCTTCTGGAAGGAGTTCTACAGCTCCTTATCTCTTGTCTTCAGAGTGCAGCTTCAAATCCCTTTTACTTCAGTCAAGCCATGGATTTAGTTCAAGAATTTATTCAGCACCAAGGATTTAATCTGTTTGAAACAGCAGTTCTTCAGATGGAATGGCTGCTTTCAAGGGACAGTGTTCCTTCAGAGGCTGCAGAACATTTGAAAACCCTGATAAACAGTGTAATGAAAATAATAAGTACTGTCAAAAAAGTGAAATCAGAGCAACTTCATCATTCCATGTGCACAAGGAAAAGGCACCGGCGCTGTGAGTATTCCCATTTCATGCAGCACCACCGCGATCTCTCAGGTCTCCTAGTTTCAGCTTTTAAAAACCAGCTTTCTAAAAGCCCCTTTGAAGAGACTGCAGAGGGAGATGTGCAGTATCCCGAGCGGTGCTGCTGCATTGCAGTGTGCGCTCACCAGTGCTTACGCTTGCTGCAGCAGGTTTCCCTGAGCACCACCTGTGTCCAGATCCTATCGGGTGTACACAGTGTTGGAATCTGTTGTTGTATGGATCCTAAGTCTGTGATTATTCCTTTACTCCATGCTTTTAAATTGCCAGCACTGAAGAATTTTCAGCAGCACATACTGAATGTCCTTAACAAACTTCTTCTGGATCAGTTAGGAGGAGCAGAGATTTCACAGAGAATTAAAAAAGCAGCTTGTAACATCTGTACTGTGGATTCTGACCAACTGGCTAAGTTAGAAGAGACACTGCAAGGCACCTTGTGTGGTGCTGGCCCTTCCTCTGGCTTGCCCAGTCCTTCTTACAGATTTCAAGGGATCCTGCCTAGCAGTGGGTCTGAAGACTTATTGTGGAAATGGGATGCATTGGAAGCTTATCAGAACTTTGTCTTTCAAGAAGACAGATTGAATAACATACAGATTGCAAATCACATTTGCAATTTGATCCAGAAAGGCAATGTAGTTGTTCAGTGGAAATTGTATAATTATATTTTTTATCCTGTGCTCCAAAGAGGAGTTGAATTAGTACACCATTACCAACAACTAAGTATTACTTCTGTTCAGACTCATATGTGTAGCCAACTGAAGCAGTGTTTGTCTCAGGAAGTGCTTCAGATTTATCTAAAAACTCTGCCTAGTCTACTTAAATCCAGGTTTGTAGGTGTGCATATTTTACAGTTGGATGAATGCTTTTTATATGAGATAAAGTGTGTGTGTGTGTGTGTGTGTGTTTAAATTTCTAACCTTGATGTCTCCAGGACCTCAACCACAGTATAATCATAGTTACTATATTGCTTTCAAGGATTTAGTTTGTCCACAAAGAAAGCACTCTTTCCATGTCATGTTTTAAACATTTTTAAAATTTATTCTTCTGGGAATAGTTATAGAAGAGAGACTAGAGACATTGATATTTGACTTCTCAATGGAAAAAAAGGTAAAAGTTTTGAATATATTTCTGAGGGAAAGAGTGTGTGGAATGAAGATGTCAGAACAAAGGTCAGTTCAGATTAATTTTTTTGTTTTACTATGTAGGTAGAATATTATAAACCATTAAAATGTTTATAAAGATCGTGTTAGAACAAAACAATGCTTATTTTATGAGTAAAATATAAAACAATAATTTTAATGTATTTACAACAGTGTATAATTTGTACATACGTGAAATATTTAGTTCTCAAGTCAGTGGCATTAAGGAGATCATTTCTTAAATATCATAGTTGTATTTATTACTCAAAGTCGAAAACACAAATAAGCAAAAAGAAAGTTTAAGTTGTTGTCTATCAACGACTTTTTCAAATTCATGAGATTGTTAAGTTTGGGGTACTTTAAAATGACTGTGTAAGTAAAGCTTGCTTTAATGGATAGATTGACCATTTAAATTAATGCATATGTAATATGGCTACCTTAAAACTGGAGCCGGGTGGTGGTGGTGGTGCTTTAATCCCAGTGCCCGGGAGGCAGAGGCAGGCAGATCTCTGTGAGTTCGAGGACAGCCTGGTCTACAAGAGTCTAGTTCCAGGACAGGCTCCAAAGCTACAGAGAAACCCTGTCTCAAAAAACCAAACCAAACCAAAACCAAACCAAACCAAAAACAAAAAACAAAAACAAAAAAAATCCTGACATGGATTCTACCAAGCTATATTCATCTTTTATATCTGTGCTGTTGACTTTGATCAACTCAACAAATTAGAAGAGAACTATAAGGAAACTCACATGGTACTAAACCTTCAAGTTGAGAGAATATCCTCCCAAGATTTTCAGCTCTGTAGTTTGGTTCTTTCCTTTTCTAGAGTGTAGTATAAAACAAATGGAAAGTCTAAGCAGAATGTTAGACAGACAACCAAGTGAACAAATATATGCTTGCTCTCCTGTACCCACATCAGGGGTGGTAATGATATTTAGAATTTCTATGAAATTTACTATTTGTAGAAAAAATTCTTTCTTGAGTTGCTTATTTTAATGTGTTCTATATATAAACATTTCTTTTTAAATATAGCCAGAGTTATATATGAACATGTAAGTGCAATTGGAAAGTAACTTGAGATCTTAATCAGTATCTTAGAACTGTTCAGACAGTGAATCAGAGTAGGTAGTGGTTAGTATATACCACACATAGCAGTGTCCTGTTTACATAGCATATGTACCTATTTGTAAATGTTTTACCATGTTATATAAAATATTTCATTTTTTCCTATCTCTTACAGGGTATTAAGAGATTTGTTTTTAAGTTGTAATGGAGTAAACCAAATAATTGAATTAAATTACTTAGATGGGATTCGAAGTCATTCCCTCAAAGCATTTGAAACTCTGATTATCAGCCTAGGGGAACAACAGAAAGATGCTTCAGTTCCAGGTGCCAATGGGTTAGACATTGAGCAGGAGTTGCCCTCCTTAAGTGTGAGTCCTTCTCTCTGTAAGCAGCAAGCTTCTTCAGATTCTCCTCGGAGTCTCAGTAAGTTTTATGCCAGTCTCAGAGAAGCTTATCCAAAGAAACGGAAGACTGTTCACCAGGATGTTCACATAAACACCATAAACCTCTTTCTCTGTGTGGCTTTTTTATGTGTCAGTAAAGAAGCAGATTCTGATAGGGACTCTGTCAATGAGTCAGAAGATACTTCTGGCTATGACAGTACTGCCAGTGAACCATTAAGTCACATGTTACCGTGTCTGTCTCTTGAGAACGTCATCTTACCTTCCCCTGAATGTTTGCACCAAGCAGCAGATATTTGGTCTATGTGCCGTTGGATCTACATGTTGAGTTCAGTCTTCCAGAAACAATTTCACAGGCTTGGTGGTTTCCGAGTGTGCCATCAATTAATATTTATGATAATCCAAAAACTATTCAGAAGTCGTGAAGAGGAACAAGGAAAAAGGCAGGGAGAAATGAGTGTAAATGAAAACCAAGAGTTAATCAGAATGTCTCAACCTGAAATGACATCGAAGGGAGATGTGTCATCTTCAGCAGCACCAGACCTGGGACATCTCATAAAGAGTGCTGACAGCTTGAATGACTTAGAGTCACAGCACATGTTTCCCACAAATGTAGAGCAGATTTTGGTTACTGAAGCTGTTCCTGGGGAAGCAAAGGCATTTATGAATCAAGACAATGAGATCTCTCTCCAGAGCATACGACTTCTGGAGTCCCTTCTGGCCATCTGTCTGCATAGCTCCAGAGCCAGTCAGCAGAAGATGGATTCAGAGCTACCTCCTCAGGTGATGCTTTGTCCTCAGTCCAGCTTATGTAACATATATGTGTAGTGTATTATAATATAAATGTCATAACAATATTGTCAACTTATTCTGCTACATATTTAAATTTTATTTTCTTGTATTAATTATACATAAATCCGAAACTTACTATAACAGTTTTATATATACAGTATATTTATATCAATTTACCTTTCCTGCCCTCGTTTTTCTCCTCCCACTTTCACTCACCCTCTTCCTCTTCCCAGCTGGTTTTCTTTTCCTGTGTGTGTATATATGTGTGTATATGTGTAAGTAACCCATTACGTTTTATTAGGGTTTCTTCTGAGAATCTGGATGAAGAGTTATTTACTAGAGCAAGAGTTCGTTGCCAGTAGGTTATACCACAGTGAAAAGTATCTTCCCCTTCCCCAGTAACCATTAGTTCCTTCTAGATACTGAGAGGGCTGGGACCTCAGAAACTCTTCTCCCTATTAAATCCACAGGGAAGGGAGGGGCCTCATGGTCCTCCCCCTCCCATTTACCACATACTTTTTTACAAAGTTCTTTTGTGTGTAGCAGGATACAAAGTATGGAGGACACAATGGGGCACATAATCTAGTTCTAAAGAAGCTTACTGTTTAGTTTTCTGCAAAAAGCCCCATGGGATAGTTTGTGAATTAATTCTTAAATGAATATTTATGGATGTTGTGTTTTAAAGTTTCAAAGTTCACAATCTTTGTGATACTGTTAGGTACTCTGCTTATATTCCCCGACCTTTGTTTATGTCTCTAGTATGGTCATCATCTGGTCTGTACCTGTTTGTTTTATGTGTTAGACTTAGAATTCCATAATAGAAAAGCAAGTTTTTTTTGTTGTTTGTTTGTTTTTGTTTTTCCCCCACTGTTACAGAGATCTAGGCAAGCAGTAACAGCTTCATTCAAAGGACAGAACTGAAAGCATAAGAAAAACTTAATTAGAACTGCTTCTTAAACTCTTAGAGAATCTCTAAGAATAAGGAATTAGTAAACTCCAGTGATAATTAGCTCTGACATTTCATTTTTTGTTCATTTTACATACCAACTACAGTTCCCCCTCCTTCTCAACTCTGAAGTTTCAAAGAATGATTTTGCAAAAAATTTAAGACTTTTTTCTTATGTGTAAGAGTATTTTGCCTGTATGTATGTCTACACACTGTAGATAGGTGCATAGTGCCCGAGGAGGCCAGAAGAGAGGACACTGGATTCTCTTGAACTGGAGTTGCAGGCTTTTGTGAGCCACCATATGGGTGCTGGGATCCACCTTATGAATCCTAGGTCCTCTGTAAGAACTCCTAACCATTGAGCTATCTCTCTAGCTCCCAAAGAACAATTTTTTTTTATGATTCAAATAATTTAAAGTACATTGAAATTTAAAACCCGAAATATTTATAGATAAAAATTTAACAGTTTTTAAATATTAAGTAGGATATTTGGATAAGAGCTCAAATTTTATAGTCAGTTTACTTTCATATCAATTACAAATAAATTTTTCTTCTGCTTGTTGTAATCCATTTTGTCTTTTTATTTTTTAAAGCATGTTATTGATACTCTTAGTCTCTCATTTTATCTTAGAGCTTGTCTGTGGAAAATATATTGTGTGAAATGAGGGAACACCTTTTCCAGTCAAAGGTGACGGAAACAGAATTAGCAAAACCTTTATTTGATGCCCTGCTTCGAGTGGCCCTAGGGAATCATGCAGCAGACTTGGATCCTGGTGATACTGTGACTGACAAGGTATGAATCCATGTGTCACGTTTTTAGTATGCCCAGGAAACTGGAGCATGTGGGGTGGGGCCAGACGTGATTTAGATCACAGCCACATGGATTTGATCAGGTAAGTTCCTAGGTTCGTTCTCCATCATTTGGAATGGGTATTATTTCATTGTTGTCCTGCCTCAAAGAAAAGCAGGACATCAATACAATATGCTTCAGTTAATCTAATCTGGAAATTTTTTGGTAATAGTTCCCAATAAGACAAAAATGCAATAAGGTTAGATAATCTTACATATAATTGATAATCTTTTTTCCCCTCAAAGATTTTACTTTGGGAAATTTCAAATCTGGACAGAAGGTACAGCACCCTTCCCCTGTGTCAGCCACTACACTGACACCTCAGCATCAGCACGTTTTCTCAGTCTCCTGCCCATGGCTTTTTCTTTCTTGAAATGTTTTAAAGAAAAACTGGTTTGCAGCAGCAAATAATCTATTAAATGATGATTCAGGAATAGTGATGTTTAACTCTCTTACCTGGTCCTGTGTTAGTACAACTAATATTTCCAGAATGGTCTTCTGACTGTACTTTAAAATTACTCAACATAAAAATGAACAATACTCATATAGAAGACAGCATTAGGAGATTTTGAGTTTTGTTAACATTTTTCAAAAGTAACTTAAATTTTTCCTGAAACTTTATGATGTACATTTTAACTCATTTCTCTTCCCTGTTTGCTTCTATTTTACTTTGAGTTAACTATTGTTAGCTTTCATCTTTATATAGCTTTAGTTTTAACCTTTGGTATAGTAATATATTTGGTATTTTAATATATTTGCCATAGTATTCTGTTATTTTTCATAATTTTAAAGCTTATTGACTTTAAAAATTGACCTTAAAGCTTAGAACTTCAATTTGTTGTTGAATCAAATGGCAGCTTATAACTAATTGAAACATTTACTTTATGCTACCGTTTATGGTTGTTGCAATGATAAAGTACCCTGAGCTTTTATAAACTCAAGTAGATCCTAAGGTGAAGGTATCAGTGACGTTTTTATAAGAAAAAAAAGGTCTTGTCACAGGTAGTAGACAGAAAATTGATGCTGGCACTCTTGATTTCTGAGATGCTTATATGTAAACACTTGCATTCTGAAATCCTTATTTCCTTTTTAAGATTGTTATGTCTTTTCCTGTTATCTAGTTTATGAAGCATTTAATTAAAAAGAATTGGGAAATTGTTCCTATTTGTAGTGTGTGAAAATAATATGCTTATTATTCTGAATAAGTGTACAATAGAACACTGCCTTACTGTGGTTTTCAGTCATTCTCTATTGTGTGGCCAATGGGTTTGTCTGCTACAGCCCTTTGTTCTGAGGTAGCTGAGAGAGTTTGGGAAATATTGCAGAGGAAATTTCATTTTTTAAGTGACTTCTAATTACTAAGATTTTTTTCTCTTAAATAAAATATTGGGATTATTCTTAAAGTGACTTTTTTCCCCAAAGTTTATTAAATTATAAAAGTTTCCATTTCCGCCCCACCTCCCAACACCTTCCCACTCCCCCCACTCCCTCTCCTCCTCCCTCTCCATCCCTAAGAGCAGTCAGGGTTTCCTGCCCTGTGGGAAGTTCAAGTTCCTCCCCTCTCCCTCCAGGTCGAGGAAGGTGAGTATCCAGACAGACTGGATCCCAAAAATCCAGTATATGCAGAGGAAACAAGTCCCAGTGTCATTGTCAATGGCTTTTCAGAAAAACTCCAGGCCAGCCACATTCAGAGAATCCGGCCACATTCAGAGAATCTGGTTGGATCACATGCTCGTTCAGTCCCAGTCCAACTGGCCTTGGTGAACTCTCATTAGATCAGTCCCCTTGTATCAGTGGGTGATCGCACCCCTCGCGGTCCTGATTTCCTTTTTCATGTTCTTCCTCCTTCTGCTCCTCATTTGGACCTTGGGGGGCTCAGTCCGGTGCTCCAATGTGGGTCTCCGTCTGTATCGCCATCCATCGTCGGATGAAGGTTCCCTCTGGTCTTGCCTTCTTTGCTCACGTTCTCTTTCCTTCGGCTTCTCGGTGATAAGCAAAATATTCATCAGTATGGTTATGGGCCAAGGCCGGTTCAGGCACCCTCTCCTCTGTCCAGGGAACAATCTGGGGATCTCTCCTTGGACCTGAGATCCCATTTATAATCAAGTCTCTTGTAAACCCTAAAATGACTCCCTTAGTTGAGATATATTCTTCCCTGATCCCATATCCATCCTTCCTCCCTCTCCCCCATCCCAGTCTCCCGAGCTTTCCCTATTCCTCCCCTATTCCCTACTCTCTAACCCTCTTCCCCTTCCAACAACCCTCCCACTCCCTCATGCACCCGAGGTTACCTGGCACTCTTGTCTATTTCCAATCTCCAGGAGGATAACTACATGACTTTCTTCAGGTTCACCTTCTTATTTAGCTTCTCTAGGATCACGATTAATAGGCTCAAAGACCTTTAATTATGGCTAGAATCCACTTATGAGTGAATACATACCATATTCCTCTTTTTGGGTCTGGCTTACCTCACTCAGTAAAGCGTTTTCTATGTCCATCCATTTGCATGCAAAATTCAAGATGTCATTGTTTTTTACCGCAATGATAAGTATCCTGCTACTGAAAAATGAGTCAGTGTCACAACTCCTGCTTTTGACTTACATTGGCCTTATAGAGTCATCAGTCGGAGGAAGAATTGTTGTCCCAGCCTGGAGATTTCTCAGAAGAAATTGAGGATTCTCAGTGCTGTAGTCTGAAACTTCTGGGCGAGGAAGAAGGTTATGAAGCAGACAGTGAAAGTAATCCTGAGGATGGTGACGCCCACGATGATGGTAAAATGTCTCTGATGCTTGTGGTTGGATTGCCGTCAGATTGTAAGTTAGCAAAATGGTTCATTGTTCCCCTACCCAGTGGCCTTACAATTTTAAAAAGGCATTGTATTGTCATTTTATTTGATCATCACATCACATCTGCCATTTGAATATGTAATTTCAGCAGTGGGATCAAAACTATGAATATAATTTCAGTGAAAGAGCCCTTACTTAACAAGCCTAAAGCCCCAGATACTATTGATCCATTACTCTGTAAGGAAAACAAAACAAAACAGAACAATAAACTTTCTTGTCTAAAACAAGTAAATGCCTAAGAGTCAGGATGAAGGAGAAAGTCCTTGCTTTCATACACCTTTCTGCAGGAAAGAAAGGTGATATCCAGAAGTAGACAGCACAAGGAAAAGTAGGTGATATCAGTCATTGGCTAGTCGGAGCAGCCCTTTCTTTCTTTTTTTTTTTTTTTTTTTTGTATTTTTCGAGACAGGGTTTCTCTGTAGTTTTTGGTGCCTGTCCTGGAACTAGCTCTTGTAGACCAGGCTGGCCTCGAACTCACAGGGATTCGCCTGCCTCTGCCTCCCGAGTGCTGGGATTAAAGGGGTGCGCCACCACCGCCCAGCTCGGAGCAGCCCTTTCTTCAGAGGTGATATGTACATTGAAATCTCATTGTCGGTGACATCCAAGGGTGTTACAGCAGGTTCCTTTTATCATTTCCTGTAGACTAGCCTGTCCTTATGACAGAACTGTGTTGCATGTGATCTTTTGTGCTGGCAGTGCAGCTTGGATAGAATGGAAAAGATGGTCTGTTTGCTTGTTTTATGTTGGCTTGACACAAGCTAGAGTCATTTGGTAAAAGGGAACTTCAATTGAGGAAATGCCTCCATCAGATTGGCCAATGGACAAGCCTGTAGTGCATTTTCTTAATTAGTGTTGTGGGAGAGCTGAGCCCATTGTGGGTACCACTCTTAGGCAGACGGTCCTGGGATGTGTAAGAAAGCAGGCCTGCAAGCCCCATATGAAGAACAAGGCAGTAAGCAGCACTCCTCCATGGTTTCTGCTTCTGTTCCTGCCTCCCAATTATTTCCCTGAGTTCTGGCCTTGTCTTCCTTCAGTGGTGGAGCATGAACTGAGAGTTGTAAGCTGAAACAAACCCTTTCCTTCCCAGCTTGCTTTTTGTAGTAGTGTTTGATTACAGCAACAGAAAATCTAACTAAAACAGATTATTTGAGCTAAAAGATTTTGTGAAGGCTCTTTCTTTTCAGACACTGGCCTTGGGCTTTCCCAGCACTGTTAATTTTTTTAAAAATATACAGTAGTTTATTTTTGCTAGGAATTTTTTCTTTTTCATGGAAGGAATAGGAATAACCACTGTTTTTAAAATTTATAGGTGTAATGGACCTATAGTCTGTGCTTTTTGAAAAAAATATTTGTTTAATGGTAGTTTTATCGTAACCTAGGTATAACTTTGCAGTGTTCAAACTCGGGTTGTAGGTAATGCTTGTATGGCAAGTGCCTTTAACTTACTGAGTCATCTCACCTGCCTAATTGATTTTATCTTTTATCTTTTGAGACAGTCTCTGACTGAACTTAGAGCTTGCTGATTCTTATTTAGCTGACTGGCCAGTGAGCTCCAAGGCATTCACTTATCCTAGGCCTGGTATCACTGATTGTTGGCATAACACCCAGTTTTTTGTATGGGTACTAAGAGTCTGCACTTGGGTTCTTGTGCTTTTGCAGCAAGCATTCTTCCCAGCCCTCATATAAGCGTTTTTAAAGAGTGAAGCAGACCCTGTTAAGGTCAGTCAGTAAGAAAGTCATAAGAGGATTTCAACACACCGAGCCTACCATTACCACAGAAATGGGGCAGATAAAATAAACTATACTGTGAGTTAGATATTTGGGGATCAGAAAGTTTAGGATTATTTAAACGTAATTTAAAAAGAAATTATTTAAATATAATTAAACATAAAATTATTTAATTTTTCAAAATTTAAGTAAAAGAACTTTTCTCTGCTCATGCAGCAGGTAAGAGATGTACTAGTTGAATCAGTATTTATCACACTTATGCTCCAATTTTTCCAGTTGCATCAAAAGAAGGTATTAAATCTATAACACATGTTTATGAAAATTTCTGTTGACAATATTTGTAGTTTCATTGAAGATCAAAACTACTTTCAAAATTAAGCTATTCACAAGACTTGATTGTTCAAGATACAAACCTTAATTAACATTAAGGTTGCAGGAAAAAGCTTTGTGAACATTTTATTTAAAAAAGCACAGTTTTCATGAAGTGTTCTTAGTGATGAGTTATGGTTGAAATATTCGGTGTTTGGGAATAAAACATTCTTTTTTTTTTTTTCCTTTTTCAGGAGTAGAATTAAAACCTGAAGCAGAAAGTTTCAGTGTATCGATTGTTCCGAACAACTTACTTGAAAACCTCACTCACGGAGAGATAATATACCCCGAGATTTGCATGCTGGAGTTAAATTTGCTCTCTGCTAGCAAAGCTAAACTTGATGTGCTTACTCATGTATTTGAGAACTTTCTGAAGATTGCCAGGCAGAAGGAAAAGAACATTTCTCTGCTCATGCAACAGGTAAAAGATGGACTAAGTTAAATCAGTATTTATCACACTTATGCCCCAACTATTCATTTCCACATATATAACCCAACTTTTCTGAAAATTATTTGAGATTACTTATCTTTTATTCTGCCTTCAGTATGTTTTGACTTTCAAGTGATTTTCTAAAATCACCTTATTTTGTATTTCTCTAATAAGTAACATAAAATCAATTTTGTCAGTAGCTACACAGTAATGTATCTTGAGAACAGATCTTAAAGCTTGCATTTAATCCTGCAACAGTATTCTTTCCAGTCATTTAAACACATTCTCTCTCCCTTTCCCCCCTTACACACACACACACACATACACACACACCCTTATGAAATAATGTATCATGACATTGCAGTTGTATTGTGCTTTTATAAAGTTAAACGTTTAATTTCTTACGTTTCATTTTTTAATCTTTAGGGAACTGTAAAAATTCTTCTAGGAGGGTTCTTGAATATTTTAACACAAACTAATTCTGAGTTTCAAGGTGAGTTGAACCTGGTGGAAGGAAATAGCTTTTTAATTATTGTGATTTTGTATGAAGAATTAATGTTTAATGATTATGGCTTCCACTAGCATATTGCTCTGTGCTTTCAAAATTTTTAAATGTATTGTCTTATTTGTTCCTCACACTCACGCAATAAAATATAAGTATTTTTATCTAATAGAGGGAAAATGTAGATTCCAAGGCCTGAAGTAAGTTGTTTAGTAACTCCATGGAGATTGTAGCCTGGTATAGACACTGTACTGCATCATCTGATGTTCTCTTCTCTACTCAGTACTTTCTCAGACATTTCAGAAATTCATAATGAAAATTGATGTGATTCTGGCCACAGTAAATCTAAATTATAGTGGAGGATTAAGGCTTATATATGTGAAATGTTAATTTGTATTTGTATAATGCTTCCTTCCTCCAAATTAAATTCACACACGTTTGTCAGGAATACCCAATATTAGTATTGAATCCTCTAGAGGATACCATATCAAAGGCTTTGTGATGTCTGTGTCTTATAATTAGGGGTGTTAATTTTAATCATTTTAGGTTAAGATGGTCTACCAGGTTTCTTTATTGTAATTTGTAAGTATCTTATGGGTGGCAACTTGAAAGTATGTAAATTTCTCTTTTCTCATATTTAAGCCTACAGTTTTTTTTTAGCATATCCAGTTTTTCCTAAGTTGTTACCTAATGTCCTCTTCTTAATCAAAGAGCTCTTCTAGGATACTTTATAATCAGTTGTCATATTTTCTTGCTTTTGTTGCTATGTCCTTTCTTTGAAGTCTAGGAAAGACTGGTCCATGATCACAAAGATTTATTATTTCTAAAAATATTTTCTCCTCTCCATATTCTTTGCTCTTTTTATTTTTCTCCATATGAATTGTAATCTTGGGCTTTAAAGTTGGATCCCACCATGACTCTTATTTCATGGACTTCTCTTCATTTGTATTATGTTTTGGGAGTTTAAAAAAATTCTATTCCAACATTTTATCCAGTTTTTAATTTTGTCAATTGCCCTTTGTCTTAGTTCCTTTTCTGTTCCTGTGACAAAACACGATGACCAAAGCAACTTATAGAAGAAAGCATTTAATGGGGGCTTGCAGTTTCAGAGGGTGAATTCATGATCCTCATGACAGGGGACATGGCCCTAGAAGAGTAGCTAAGAACCTACATCTGGTCTACAATCAGGAGGCAGGAAGAGGGAAAACTAACCAGGAAAGGTGTAGGCTGTTGAAATGTCAAAGTCCACCCCCAGTGACACATCTCTTCCAACTAGGTCATACCTCCTAATCCTTCTCAAACAGTTTCATCATACATATGACCCTACTAGGACCATTCTCACTCAAGCCACACCTGTTTTATAGTAAAGAAGTCCTTTGGCTTGATTATCTTTTGTTTTTTAAAATTTTTGTTTGTGTGTATATGTGCATGTCCATTTTCTCAATCACACAGAAACCTGTCAGGTTTTTTTTTTTTTCTGTGTGATTTAGTAATTTTTTAAAAATTTTTTTTTTGGGACTTTCGCATTCCCAATCCCATTCATTTCCCAGTCTTTCCATGTCCGTCCTCCACCCTTACAGCTCCCCCCAAATTAAAAAAAATTATTTCTCCATTCATTCATTTGTCTTAGTGGCCTTGGGATCTGCAGTATGTCACACAATAGATCCTTTTGCCCAAACAGCTTTACTTGCAAAGGGTCATCACAGTGAATCATTGGTCTGGTTCCAGTCCTCTGGCCTCTGGTTCACCATCAATACTGGAGCCTCACTGAGATTATTTTTGGATAGCCTACTTTTTACTCCAAAAAAATCATGGAGATCCTGGGGTTGTTTCTACAGGACCAGTCGCTTTAGGTGCTCCAGCAGGTCATAGATGGTGTAGATGTTGGAATGAGCCAACTCAAAGCCCTGAATGTGGTCTTGGGTGGTAGCTGAGTTGGTCAGTCTAGGCCTCTGGGATACCCCTCCCACACCAGTCGAGGGTCAGGGCCAGCTCTCCATTGCAAGGACAGGCTTGGGGGCCAGTCCTCCAAGGGCCTTGGAAGGTTGGGGTCAGCTTTCTCATGCTGATGTCTTTGAGGCCAGTTCGGGATGGGGGCACCTCTCCCGCTGAGGCTGGCAAGGGGAAGCCTGTCAGTTTTCGAACTAAAACAACAACAACAGCGAAACCTAAGAAAACTTTGATTTCGTTACTTTTCTATTCAAAACCTTTAGTAGACTTACATTAATTATCCGAGGGTAAAGTCCATGCCAGTTTCTTGTCTCCTTGCAAGCTGCCCTCTCAGAAATGCTTCCTCTTCCACTATTCTGTCTGCTCATTGCCTTTATGAAACAGGTTACTTAAGAAGGATTTCTAGTCTTAAGCTCCAGTCTTTTAAGATACATCTTAGGTTTTGCATCATATTGTTTTTGTCATGTCTAAAGTAGAGAGAATAATTCATATTTTCTGTTTTGGAGTAAGGAGCAGCTGAGGCATACATGTAATGATGTACTTGAAACACTATAAAATGATCTATAAAAATACTTATTACTTTAAAGAATTTTAATGAATTAGTGTACCATTGCTTTTGTTTATGCTAAAATCTTTAGTAGAATAAAGAACATAATTAAAATAAATAGCTTGTGGTATTTATATAATTTTGCTATTTTTTATTTCTGTCATTTAATTTTCAAGTATTATGTGATAGTTATAATCTAAACAATCTGTTGTTTTATTAGTGGTGGTTCATTTGCCACTAATTATCTCGCTATTTTCTTAGCAGTATTTATGATTACTAACTAGATCATTTATAATCATTCCACATGAGAGAATAGTTTATTTCTTTCAATGAAAATTGTTTATCTCTTCCTTTAATTAAATGTTACTGGTATTAATTTTTTTCCTCTTTTTAAAATTTAGCATGCCAGAGAGTATTGGTGGATCTCTTGGTATCTTTGATGAGTTCAAGAACATGTTCAGAAGAGCTAACCCTTCTTTTGAGAATATTTCTGGAAAAATCTCCTTGTACAGTAAATATGCTAGAATTTTTACATTTTCACTAATTCTTTAATAGAATGTATTTTTACCAATTTGTAAATCACTAAACTCTTAATATTGTAACTACTATTTAGCCAGTTCCATGTTTTATGTTTGATAGATTCAGTTTTATTATCTGTATATATCTTAACCATTTCACTTTGATTTGGACTAACCAGTAACCTTTAGTCCTCTGTCAGCTCCAACCTTCATGCTTGGGAAATGCTATGATTTTAATTACTAAAGAGAATTTAAGTATGAATAACAACAATCATCCTGAATTTGTTCTTTTTCTAAAGAATCATTATCTGCTTTTTCCTTCCCATTACTGTATAGTTCAGTGACTCTTAGCTAGGAAACCCGTTTTTTATAATGCAGCCTTGACTGGAAGAGTCTGCAGATGAATCTAGAATGTGGAGACTGCCCTCTGTGAAGCAGGATGACTAGAGCCCTGTCCACTTCACTGCCTGCCTCCTCACCCGCTGTAGTCACCAGTGCGGGCTACTGAGGGCTGGCTGTATGTTGATGGATTGTTCCTGAAGCTTGTCTTGAGCACACTTCCCCTCATCATGGTCAACATTAGAAATTACTTTATGCATGAGTAAGGCATTGCACTAGGCTAATCTTTTATACTTTCTAATTTAGCTGTTTTGTCGTTGCTCTTCTTTTAATTAAATGTACATTTCAACATTCTACCTCTTCCTTTTTTTGTATTCCATTTAAACTAAAAAACCTTAAAACTTTACTTTAGTCCCCCAAAAACAAATGATAGAAATTTTCCCTGGCTAGGGAAAAAAATGACATAACTTGGATAGTAGCTGAGCATTCAGCTTTATGTAGTTGATCATTTAGGAATCTGAGAGCGCGTAAGGTTGTATCCCTCACTTAAAAATATTGGAGTTATGGGACTAGAAAGATGTCTCAGCAACTGGAGTGCTTGCTGCTTGGCACCCACTTCAGGCAGCTCCAAAGGATATGATCCCATTTCCTGGATTCTTCAGGCATCTGCTCAGACAGGCAGGCATGTTTGCATGCACACACACACACATTAATAAATCTTAAAAATAATTTTGAAATACCATAAGAAAGTAATAACCTTGTTTTATAGAAATAATTCCTGATATAATTATTGTATTTCATTTATAATACTTAAAAGCTACTCATAAATATTAGATTTGTACCATAAAATACCAAAATTTAAACCAAATTTATCAAGAGATTATATAATAATTAAATCTCTATATTCTTATCTTAAATAAACCTTAAAATTTTGAAGATATGATAGATATGCTATTTAAATTAAAAGACTACTAATGCAGGTATGTTTGTATTTTTACCTATAACCTGAATTTTGAGATTATTAGAGGTCTGGTTACAAGATTATAAACTTTTACTTGCTTTTTTTTTTTCTCTAGGAAATTCTTCTCCTTGGTATTCGGAAAATTGTTGAAAGTGATTTTACTATGAGCCCTTCGCAGTATCTAACCTTCCCTTTGCTACATACAGCTAGTTTAAGCAATGGTATCTCACCACAAAAGTCTCCTGGGATTCTTAACAGTAAAGCCTTAGGCTTATTGAGAAGAGCACGTCTTTCCCGAGGCAAGAAAGAGTCTGACAGAGAGAGTTTTCCCTCTCGGCTGCTGTCCTCTTGGCACATAGCCCCAATCCACCTACCATTGCTGGGGCAGAACTGCTGGCCACACCTGTCAGAAGGATTTAGTGTTTCTCTGTGGTTTAATGTGGAGTATGTCCATGAATCGGAGAGTGCTTCAGAAAGAGGAAAGAAGGTAAAGAAAAGAAACAAACCATCAGTTCTACAAGACAGCAGTTTTGAAGGATCAGGTATGATGGCAGGGGTCTGATCTGTACACTAAAACTCTTTAAATAGCCATTACATATAGGGATACCCTGTCTCTACAACTGCTGCTGAAGTTAGCAGTCCCATTATTGTAATAGTGTGGGCCCTGCGATACTAGAAAAGGAATAAATAAAACCCTATAGCCACTTTTATTTCAAGTTCTTCTCATTCTGTGTCTTACCTCAGTGGCCTCTTCCTAGTTCCTATTCCTGAACATTTATATGCAATAGTTCTTCTCCAGATTTAGGACAGAGTTCATCAATAATTGAAAAAATACTGTTCGACTGTTTTGAAACTACATCTTGTTTTTGTTCTCTTCTTTCTTAGGCATACAACAGTTTCTTAGGATATACAGAAGGTAGAGGGAATAGTCTTAGAAACTAGTTGTATATTTTTTTTAATCTGTTGAAAATGATGACTGACATTTATATAATCTAATGATTGATAGTGTTCCCATTCTTTAAAATCTGAGCCTTTGGACATGCACTGTGTATTTTAGTATTTCTTAGTTTAATGTAAAGTCACATCATAGTAACAAATAGCTCATCATACATACTCAGGTAGTTCAAGATTTAAGTGGTAAGATGGCATTGGGAAGAATAACCAGCTCTAACCCAAAGCCTACAAACATTTCCATTAGCTGGAGAGAGAGTTTCAGCATCCCTTTGCACTCTTATTCAAAGGTTACCCACCATTCTAAATACTGACCATTCAAGCTCTACAACTTTTTAAAAAAGAGTTTTAATAAGATTATTATATCAGGGATCATACCTTTCTAACAAGGACCAAGTAAATTTTGGTAGTGCAAGGCATTTGTTGATTGTGTGCTGCCTAGACCAGGGTCAGACATATTATTGTTGGGGACCAGCCTCGACAAAAATAACATTTGCCAGGGTAGGGGCATGAAGATTTAGAAATATTAGTGAAGAATATGAAGACGTGTGTGGAAATAATAAAACAGAAAAGCATACAATAGTACTGGGAGGGAGTTCCAGTGAATACTGAAATCGCCCATGTTTAATTTCCAATTGCTTAAAATACCCTAACCCCAAGAGGTAGGAGGAGTAAGATAAAAATTGTTTTAATATGAACAAGGAAATGAACAGACCAGTTGAAGGTTGTGGGGTACATCCATAGTTAAATATTCTGTTGCTAGGACAAAACAAGTCACACTCACACCCTAAACCAAACGTTCTCTAGGCAAACCACCACTCCCTGGGTGAAATCCAATGTTACCTCTTTAAAGGAATTGGAACCTTAGTTGGATCTTTATAGACTTTTGTTTGAGGTAGAAATGTATGTACTTCTCTATTAGCCACACCTGCTGGCAATAGTCTTGAGGAGAGCAGACCTCCCTGATCTGAATCTAAGTGGGACCTTGATTTGAGGTTGAAACCCAATAACCTTGAAGGAATAGAGGTAAGTTCCAACTCTCTGATGTTTGGTCAAGGTGGAAATAGGCTCACATTTTTGGACCTCCACATATTATAGTGGTTCAAACCAAAAAAGCAGAAGCTTGGAGCAGAGTGTAGCTAATTACAGTCCTTCAGCAGTCCTGCTCATAATTGACCTCAGTGATCATGCATTTTAAATCATTTAATAATTTTTAAAACATTGTTTATTACCCACTGTGTTCTCTTGACGTTAACACTAAACTTTTGGAAATATTGCCTGAAACAGGTTCAGACATTTGGGGTAGCTAACCAACATGAATTTGGGGTAGAAACCAACATGAATTGTATTCTTTTAAATTCACTTTCCACACAGTTTTTATGAACTATTTGATGGATGATTCTAATGTTTTTTTCTCACAGAAGGTGATAAACCAGAAGGTACAGAATCCATCAATCCTGGTGACAGACTCATAGAAGATGGCTGTATTCATTTGATTTCATTGGGATCCAAAGCGTTGATGATCCAAGTGTGGGCTGATCCCCACAGTGGCACTTTTATCTTCCGGTATTGATTATCCTTAACTCTTAATAAATAGGTCATGTATTTAAATAATTTATGTAAAAATTATTGAATAATATTTATATGAACAATCTTATTAAATATCTTTAGAAAAAAGAAAAATTAGAAGAACGATTATCAGACAGCACATCAGTTCTATCTGCCAATAGACAGAGAGCAAAACATGGGAAATCAAGTGCTTATGGCATGCAGTAGAGTGACTGGAGTAGTCCAATTGGCAATAGTAGCGTTATCAAATCAGGTGCTTAGGCATCCAGCAGAAATGACTGCAGAGATCATGCTGAAAACAGTCTTGCTGGCATTCCTGGTTGAGAGGTTTGCATGCAGACAGGATACTCTCTGTAAATGGACTTCCAGCTTCCTGTACTACTACAACAACCATTTTTATGCCATGCAATAAGGATAGTAACTTCTGCTGAAAAGTGTTTCTCCATTTAGCCATTTAGCTGTTCTCGAGGGCACATTGTTTTCACTTGAACAGTTCATTCTCCTTTTGCTCTTAAGTGCACAGTGTTTTTATTCTTGTGCTATTTTCTTGTTCTCCTTTTTCCCTATCACAGGGCTAAGGGGCCAACCTGTGTCTGGACAAAATAACATTTTGAGACACACATACTTGGGTTTGAAATGGGGTGTGGTGTCTCTCCTTCCAGAGCCAGCTTCTCAGTCAGCTCAAACAGCACAGGGCAATTTACCAGTTTAGCATATCTTTCTAAAAATAAAAATTAAAGCCAGTATGTTATTTAGATTTTGTTTTATAGATATTATAAATGTTACTAGGTTTTTCCACATACATTTCTCCTTATTCTTTTAGTAAACCTGCAGAGTGAGTTAGCATCCAGTTTATTCTGATATTTAGACATTTATTACAGTATATATTAATTCTTTGTTAACCAATTACTACATTGTAATTTCTAAAATAGACAATATATACGTAAGTACAAAATTATTTTACAAACTGATTTCTAGAAATAATTGCCCAAATTATTAACATCAGCCAGTGAGTCTAATCCATTTTAGTTTATAAATTGAGGAAGCAGAGACCTACTGACTTTCTCACTTTATTTTAAAATAGAAGTGTTCTTTTAATCCCACATATTGAGAATTACAGTTGCAGTGTATATGTTAACTATTAAGATCAGAATTTTCATGTTTTTGACCTGTGATTTTTTTTCCTACAGTGTGTGCATAGATTCAAATGATGACATGAAAGCTGTTTCTCTAGCACAAGTTGAATCACAGGAGAACATTTTCTTTCCAAGCAAATGGCAGCACTTGGTACTTACCTATCTTCAGCATCCTCAAGGGAAAAAGAATGTCCATGGGGAAATCTCTATATGGGTCTCTGGACAGAGGTATTAAACATTCTCAGAAAATATTCTTCTCAGTTACAGTTTTAACTTTTGTCTTCATTCCTGAAACATTGCAGACTAGGTAAAATTTAATATGTACTAAAAAAATTCATATCAAAATTGGACTTTTTTGTTTATTACTTTAAAACATAATAATTCTTCTATGGGAGAAGATTTACTATGGTATATTTCCATAACAAATTCCATGTTGAAAATTGTCCATGAATTCTGCTCTTGAGGATTCAGCCAGCATCAGACTGGAAATATTTGAGAATTGCATCTATGATGAGCATGTGCAGTATTGCCTTCTTGTTATTTTCTTAGCGATAAAATGTAGCATCTATTTATAAGGCATTTATTTTAGGTGTTGTAAGTAACTTAAAGATAGCTTAATATATATAAGAAATTGTATGTAGGTTATATGCATATATGGCGTTGCCTATAAGGGATTTGAGCATTTTCAACTTTGGTATCTGTGGAATGACTGAGACCAACCTCTGGTGAATATCATGGTTTACTATATTTAGGTATGAGGAGCAAGCCCAAAACCTGAGCATTAGATATTTATGAACAATATATACTAGGTAAGTAATTATAGGATATTTAGCATTCTCCCTCAAACCCATATATATTACAAGGATGAATCCATAAGGAATTCTTTAAATTAATTGAATAAGAAGACTTATGCCTAAATTAAATTGAGATTTAAAGAAATTAAAATGACTAGAGAAGAATATAAAGCATTATATCTGATAATAGACTTAGGTCCTAGAACTATGTAAGGTAACAGATTCGGGTACAATACTGCATAACTTTTACCACACAGACTTCACAACCAAGTTAATAAACATTTTGTAGATGATCTTAATGTAAAAATTAACCCTGAATGAACTATGTCCTAGTTTGCTTTCTCTCTCAGGGAGAAAAGGATTTATTTAGATACAGATAACAGTCCATCATTAAGGAAAGTCAGGGCAGGAGTGCAAGGCAAAAACCCAGAGACAGAAACTGAAGTAGAGAACACAGAGGAATGCTGTTTACTCCCATGCTAGCCTCTCATAAATAGCAAAGGACTACCTGCCTAGGGATTTCACATCCCACAGTATAGGTCCTCCATCAATCAACGATCAAGAAATGTCCCACATACTTGCCCACAGTCTGTCTGATAGAGGCAGTTCCTCAATAGATTCCTCCTTCCTGGGTGACTATGCCAAGCTGACAAAACTAACCAGCATATATTATAAGGTACCTTGGATTTGAAAGAATTAAGTGAAGTAGCATGTAGAAAGATGTAGAATTTAAAACTAGTTTATCATGGGAGAGCATTGAAGTGGCTGAAAGAGTCTCAGTTAAGTCGTGAGAAAGAAAAGTGGGTAGACAAGGTGGAAAAGCTTGGCAGGTCTGAGTGCTAAGCTGATAAATATAGTTTTATTTTTTAATAGAAGTCTGTTATGTGTTATATGCTTGTTATATTGCAGGCCTTTTGCTAGGAGCTTTATCTACATTATCTCCTTATCTTCTCATTCAAAATAGATTAAATCATAGAAGTCACATATATTCTTAGTACAAATTAAGGTGTTTATCAAGGAATTACTGCGTGTCAGGTGTGGCACTGCTGTAGGAGGCTGCAAGCACTGCTTATTTAGATCCATCAACTTTTCAATCACTGAGACGGACAGGGAAGAAGGACTTAGTAAATGGCTTTGGGATAACTCATCGTATCTACTACAGGAAGTTAAACCCAAGTTCAGTATTGTTGATTCATTGAAGAAAATACATTTAAAAACATAACTGAAGTTGATACCCATCTTCCAAATAGTATTCACACCTGCCTAACCCTGAATGGCAGCTATAACCAATTAGTAAATTTCTTTTCAGAAACCCAATGTTTTGGGTTGGAACTATTAGAGTTGGAGATAGGCCCCTTTCTTCTTAGACACTCTCCTCATTTCTTGAGGTAGTAACAAGTGCCACTCATTGTACGAAGTCTTTGCACTGTACATCATTTTATCCTCCCCACTACACTATGAAGTAAGTATATTATTGACACTATTTGACATGCTCAGATGAGACCAGAGCTGTGCCACACGGAAGGAATATAGGTAAAACTTGAACCAAGGCTCTGAGCCTAGATGGGGCTCATGCTGTAAACCTTATGCTGTGCTCCTCCTCCAGTTCTTTTTTTCCTCGGGATATCTGGTGAGTATGGAGACCATACACTAGTTACTAGGCACTTTTGGAGTTAAAGATAAGATTGTCATGGATAGCTCTGAAGTTAGTGAGTAGTCTTTCAAGTCACGCATTGCCCTCTCTTTCCTTTCCCACTTACTAATTTTACTTTGCTTTGAAGAAATTTCCTTTTCAGTTGGTAGAAATTAGTTTCATTGTTAACATATCAATGAATAAATGACAGACCAATAATACTATTTTGTTGATTTAAATTTAGTTCTTTGTTATTTAAGAAACGACATAGTTTAATATCTACAAAGAATGCATTTCAAGAGGCCATTTTAATAATAAATAACAAACCAAAATCGTGACTCACACCTGTAATTCCAGCACTGTAGAAGTTGAGGCAGGAGGGTTGCTGTGAGTTCAAGGCCAGCCTAGACTACAGAGGGAGACTACCTTAGAGAAATGAACAAAGATAACAAAAAAAAAACCCACATAATGATAGTGGAAAATAATTTCTTAGCATCAGAGACACACAAATGCAGTAGAAGTATATGGCACAGATGCACTTCATGTTTGCTGTGTTTATTTTATGTTCATCTTGCAGGTTTTCTTGCACACCTAAGAAAAGTAAATCATAATGTCACTAGATGGCAGTAGTGTTTTAATCATTGGCCCATTTATTGACCCACAAATGAGACAGTCATAGATTGTCTCATTTCTTTTCTTTATTACTATATATTAATTATACAGTATTTAATTTTTATATTAATTAATTATATATGTTAACAATTGCTAATATATTGCAAATTACTTATGTATACCAGTATACCAATAATTACTTTAATTAATTTTATGTACATATTTTCCTATTTTTTATTTGTGCTGGTGAGCTGACTTGGCAGGATAAGGTACTTGCCACCAAGCCTAACAACCTGAGTTTGATTCCTGAACCTCAATTGAGAGAATCAACTCTTACAAATGTCTCTGTGCACCTTAGTGTGCATATGTACACACAGATATATACACATTTGTAAATGTAATTTTAAAAAGTAAAAGATATTACTATTAATATAGTTGCATTTATTTACTAAATATGGATCAGATACTAAGGTTTTAAAATAAATGTATAAAAAGTTTAATTTCTGAAGGTAAGTTAGTGGTGTAGGCTAAGTTTCAGTTTTCCAAATTTTAGGTTTTGCCTTAATAGGGCACCCTCATTACCTTACTATGGAGTTTAGAGATTTCCTGAAATACAGGTGTGCTTGCACTTGGCCGTTTCTCCAGGCAATGAAGTCCTCTCGGTCTTAGTGTTTCTGTGAGAAAGCCTTACTTTTACCTTTTCTGACTGTTTTAGGTAAGAATTCCTGACAAACTTTTAAAGAAAAAGAGAAGACCAAACAAAATTTCTGTAATCCTTAGCATTTGAAATCAAAATACAAAATTGTTGGCATTTCAGAGGTTAGATACAGTGATCCCAACTGGAGGATCATGTGATTCATGATCAGTGATTCATGGAGGATATGAAATCTTAGGAATTACTGCCATGACAAGAGAGTTTTTGACAAATTAAGGGAAGATGATTACTTTGTTTCTGTGAATAGGAAGGCACACGTGTAGGAGTCATGTGACAAAGACAGTTTATAGCAAATGTGTGTTTTCTTTCTCTGGCCAACATGTAGGATCCCTAGGCACTGCCTGCAGCCTGTGGACCACCAGCACCTCTGACCAAGAGACAGAAGGCTACCCTCTTTTCCCTCCCGTTGTCAGGAATACATTTCAGGACCTAGAAAAGTTCAGAAATGTCCCCTCATTAAGCATTCACGGTATTTCCAAAAATCATTAACTTAATTTTTTTTAATGTAGGAAGACTGATGTCATCTTGGATTTTGTGCTTCCAAGAAAAACAAGCTTATCATCAGACAGCAATAAAACATTTTGTATGATTGGTCATTGCTTAACATCCCAAGATGAATTTCTGCAATTAGCTGGAAAATGGGACCTTGGAAACTTGCTCCTCTTCAATGGTATATTTTCCCATGAAGTATTTCCAAACTTTTCTCTAAATTACCATGTCCTACATAAATTAACCCTACAACAATCCTGTTCTTTCCTCATTGTCTAATGTTTAATAAGTACTGTATTTCCAAAATTCATAGATTCCCTTTCAGGATATTTTTATTTTATAGCTGAACATTTTCTTACAATTGCTGTATGATGTGGAGATGATGTAGCTTCTAACCTCATCCCATAAATTTTTATTTTATTTAGTTTTTCATGGTGAGTAAATGATATTTTATTAATTATTTGAAGGTTTCATACACGGTATTTTTCGTTTAGATGCCATCTAACTGTGTAGCCTTGAATTTGAGATTCTCCTACTGGGGTCTTCTGAGTGCTGGGATTACAGGCATACGCAGCAGTACTTTTTGTTGTTGTTTTGTTTTTGTAAACACAAACTACAGACACTTGGGAAGGGAGAATCTCAACTAAGGAGTTGCTTCCATCCAACTAGCCTGTTGAAATCTGTTTGCCATTGTCTTGATTGATGATTAATGTAAAAGGGCCCAGTTTACTATGCTGTGCCACCCCTGGGCAGTTATGCCTGGGTTGTTTAAGAAAGGTGGCTAAGTAAGCCATGACAAGCAAGCCAGTAAACAGCGCTCCTGTGTGGTCCCTTTTGCAGTTTCTGCTTCCAAGTTCCTTGATTGAGTTCCTTCCCTGACTTCCCATAATGATAGAACATGATGATGTAGAATCGTCTCATAAATTTAATCAACATTACTTTGTAGTCTTGGGAAGTGCAAAGTCAGAACTAGTAAACCTAGAATGGTTGTCTCTTATTTATGACTTAAAGATTTACTTATTTTCTGTATGGGTATTTTGCTTGCTTATGTGACTGTGTACCACATATGCTCCTGGTTCCCACAGAGATCAGAAGACAGGGGTGTAGCTGGAGCCACGGGAGGTTGTAAACTGTCATCCTTTGCAAAAGTCAGTGCTCTTGCCCTCTGAGCCACCTCTCCAGCCCCTCTTTTATTTATGATTTTAGTATATTCTATTCAAATAGCAAATTTATGCAAGAACACTGAAATCCATTTAAAAACTATTAAGCCTGGCACATAAAAGCATCAATTCAAATATCATTTTAAAATGAAATATATCAAGAAATATTTTCATCAAAAAATTTTAAGTTTTAATTTAACAAGGCAAAACAAACCCAAGCTTGGTTAAATTACAGTTTACTGTCTTAAGGAACAAGTAGGAATTTTACCAAAACATCCCAGTTTATATACATCCATGCCTCTTGAACATAGTTGACATAGGTTAGTTTATCCTTACACTCATTTGGAAATTGATCCTTTATGAGTTTTGTAAGATATAGTGGACAACTGAAAGAATCCAGCAGACAGGCATACCCATGCTCCTACCTCATTTTCTTGCTATATATATAAAAAAATCCTACTTGAAATGTTTTAAATAACTAGCTTTGTTTTTCTGCTACCCAGGAGCTAAAATTGGATCACAAGAGGCCTTTTACCTATATGCTTGTGGACCCAATTACACATCCATAATGCCATGTAAATATGGGAAGCCAGTGATTGACTACTCCAAATATATTAATAAAGAAATTTTAAGATGTGAACAAATCAGAGACCTCTTTATGACCAAGAAAGATGTGGATATTGGTTTCTTAATTGTAAGTTTTAGTTTTATAAAGTTTTGCATTGTAACAGGTTTGTGTAGGTATGTTCATTGGCATTTAGTTTTGTAAACTTTTACATTGTGGCAGGTTTGTGTGGATATGTTCATTGGCATGTGTAATTAGCATTGAGATAGATTCATAAAGTTTTCCATTTTGTTCTTAGAATGTGGGTTTTTTTGCTAAAAATATTGTGAAACACTTTAATCTCTTGTTAAACTTGTTTCATGCATATATATATATATAGTCTCATTTACTTGGAATTATATTTATATAGCAATTCTATTAGTTTAGTTTATATTTTATATTTTATACCTAATAATCTTTCAAGAAAAATGTGTATAATATATTGAAAATTTACCACTTTTAGCCTGACATACTCTTTTTTGAAAAAGAAAACAAACATTCCATTCTTTTTCATACTTAGAAATAAGTACAAAGACTCACTTATAATATTATTTGTAATTGCACATATTTGGGAACCAAGAAGTGGTTCAGTGAGTAAAGAGGCTTATTGTGCAAGTCTGGTGACCTGGACTGGAACTCTGGAACCCATGTAAAGGTAGAAGGAAAACCATATGCATGTTATAACATGTACATGTGCACAGACACAAAATAAAAAATAATTGCATATATTCAGGGCTTAGATAACTACTCTTTAATATCAGTCTAAAGTGGGAATTTTGCCTTCAAAGTAGTGCTAATTTTTCTCTATTGCTTCTTCACACTATTCTTTTATTTTGCCTTACTAGTGCATAGTTCAGGAGCTACTGGTGGGGATTTTTGTTAATAGCACCAGTCAGCTATACCAGATTATTATTGGCTTAACTTGTGTATGGATAAGATATGTGCTATGCTTAATGAGACTACTTAAACTTCTGTGACTTCTTGTAAGTGATCAAAGCTCAGGATCCTCTCTGACTTCTTTGAGGTGTAGCTCTGAGGAGTTTGACATGGATCCATGCTGGCTGAAACTACTATCTGTAAGGAGAAATATTGAAATTTTGACTTAATTTTGTTTACTTGTGCTGACAGTGTGAAAATTAGTTCTAACTGAAAAAAAACTATTCAGAGACTTTTTCTTTTTTTAATTAATTAATTAATTAAAAATTTCCACCTCCCTTTTCCCTTCCCCTCTCCACCTCCACCTCCCTCTCTAGTCCTAAGAGCAGTCAGGGTTCCCTGCCCCGTGGGAAGTCCAAGGTTCTCCCCCCTCCATCCAGGTCTGTAGAGGTGAGCATCCAAACAAACCAGGCTCCCACAAAGTCAGTCCATGCAGTAGAATAAAAACCCAGTGCCATTGTCCTTGGCTTCTCCGTCAGCCTTCATTGCCAGCCACATTCAGAGTGTCCATTTTGATCACATGCTCCATCACTCCCAGTCCAGCTGGCCTTGGTGAGCTCCCATTAGATCAGTCCCACCGTCTCAGTGGGTGGACGCACCCCTTGTGATCCTGACTTCCTTGCTCATGTTCTCCCTCCTTCTGCTCCTCATTTGGACCTTGGGAGCTCAGTCCAGTGCTCCAATGTGGGTCTCTGTCTCTATCTCCATCCATCACCAGATGAAGGTTCTATGGTGATGTGCAAGATATTCATCAGTGTGGCTATGGGACAAGGCCAGTTCATGCACCCTCTCCTCTGCTGCCCAAGGAACAATCTGGGGACCTCTCCTTGGACCTGGGAACCCCTCTAGAGACAAGTCTCTTGCAAACCCTGAAATGGCTCCCTTAATTAAGATATTTACTTCCCTGCTCCCATATCCACCCTTCCTCCATCCCACCCATCCCGTTCCCCCAAGCTCTCCTGAATCCTCCCCTTCTCCCTTCTCTCTCCCCATCTCCCCTTACATCCACCCCCCCACACCCCCGTGCACCCAAGTTTTGCCTGGCATCCTTGTCTACTTCCAATATCCAGGAGGATAACTATATGATTTTCTTTGGGTTCACCTTCTTATTTAGCTTCTCTAGGATCACTAATTATAGACTTTTTAAAATTAAAAATAGATTCTTCTCTCATACAGTATATCCCAACTACAGTTTCTCCTCCATCTACTCCTCCTAGCTACCTTCTACCTCCCTTCTTCCCCAGATCCACTGTCCCTTGGTTTCCTCTTCTGAAAAGAGCAGCCTATAAGAGACAATAGCCAGACAGGATAAAACAAGATACAAGAATACAAGGTGAACGCCCTCAAATGGAGGCTAGACAAGGCAATCCAACATGAGGAAAAACATCTGAGGAACAGGCAAAAAGAGTCAGAGATTCACTGCTCCCTCTCTTAGGAGTCCCACAAGAACACCAAGCTAACAGCCATAGTATATATGCAGGGCACATGGTACAGACCCATGTAGGCCCTGTGCTTGCTGTTTCAGTCTCTGTGAGCCAACGTGAGTCCGCTTAGTTGATTTGGTGGGCCATGTTCTCGTGGTATCCTCCATCTCCTCTAACTCCTACAGCTTTTCCTCTCCCTAGATACTTTTAACTAAGAAGGCACTCTGTGAGCAAATCCAAAATAAAAACTTGGGGTAAGTTAACCCAGAGCTCTCACGTTTCTAAGAGCTGAAACAGTGCTACAAGTAAGCCGAATGCAACAGAAGACTTAGCTCTCCTGTGTTAAATATGTAAGGTCTTATCTATGTGAGTTTGATTATAGAACTAATAAAAAACGCTCTCTGAATAATGAGAAGACTTAGTTGTAATTAGTGTCTTATATTTTAATCTCATATTTATTCTGAATGTATCAAAGCTAAAATCCTTAGCTGTAGTTCATGTTATTGGTCACAGCATTATTAGCTTATCATTTCTGTTGTAGGAAGAAGCTAAGCTTCTCTGTCCATCTTTGTTTAGTATGGTGACTATCTTTTTAAAAATTAAAATTAGTTAAGCATCTTTTTATGTTGAAATTCTTATTTACTAGTTGATAGCTAACATTTTAAAATTTGTTTTGTCACTAAAGGAAAATGTTTGTGTTTTAGGAAAGTCTTTCAGTTGTTTATACAGCTTACTGTCCTGCTCAGTACACCATCTATGAGCCCGTGATCCGACTCAAGGGTCAAGTGAAAACTCAGCTCTCCCAGAGACCCTTCAGCTCAAAGGAAGCCCAGAGCATCTTGCTAGAACCTTCTCAACTCAAAAGCCTCCGGCCTATGGAATGTAAAACCATCCAGGGCATTCTGCATGAGATTGGTGGGGCTGGTGTATTTGTTTTTCTCTTTGCTAGGGTAAGAATCATAATTATAGCTTTCTCAGAACAGAAGCCCCTCTCTTTTATTGATAAATTGAAGGGCTTCTTGTAGAATACCGAAACAGCTGTACTACACTATGTAAAACTTTAAGACAAAAAATTAATTACATATTACTGATGATAGCATGCTTTCTGCCAAGAATGATTAAGGTTTATTTTAATTTATGGAGATTTTAGAAGTTTTTTATTATCTACAACTATAGTTAGAACAAGTAAATGTTAAATATATGAGATTTAAAATTATCTTTGGAAAGAAAATATATGCTATTCTAATAATGTGAAAGATTTTTCTTTTTAAAAACAATTTTTCATTATGTGTATGTGTTTATGTATGTGTATTCACACATATGTGTAGATGCTGATAGAGGCCAGAGAAGAGCATGGGAGTCCCTGGAGCTGTAGGTACATGCCGTCGTGAGTCACCTGATATGGGTGCTAGGAACCAAACTCAGGTCCTCGGGAAAAGCAGGAAGGTCTTTTAACTGTTGAGCCATCTGTGCAGCCACAAAACATGTTTTCTTCTTTTTCAAGATGAAAGAGACAAAACTTTGATTCCATTTTAAGATAAACCATTTATTTATCTTTTCTTTTTAGCTACTTATAGGCAGGAAGAATATTTTTCCTGATAATGAGCAGTTCATAATTTCATTCTTTCTATTTTAAGAATTGCTGAAAAGCACAATGTGGGCACAAATAACCTCATTTTTATAATATAATTTCTACTTCCTCACATTTATGTTCCTGTTTAATTAAAGCAACTTTGATCTTCCTTTATCTTTAGGATGTCATTTATCCCTAAGTATAGCTTCTAAAACATCATCAGATTTTCACAGTATGTGCGTATCTAGCTTGATTCCTTTAATGGGGCCACTTGATCTAAATTTTGCAGTAACGTATATCAGCATTTATTGTTGTTAGAGTTTATTTGGTTTTTTAAATCTTGCTAGTCTTACCTACCTTAGTGTGTATCCTTGTCTTGCCATGCTCACACTGCTTTTCTCCTATCTAGTATCTAGGTGAATAGATTTTCCATTAATATTTCAAAAGTAAACTTTCATTTAACTCCTAATCAATATGTTGCGATCTCTTTTTACATTATAATTTCAAATGTGTGTCCTTGGTTTTTCTTGTTTTAGCCAGGTGGTAAATATAATTAGATCCTAAAAAGATTTAATTGATATTTACATACATTTATGATCCTTTAGAACATTTTAGAGTTTGTTTTCACATTTAAAATTTAGAAATTGTGTCCAGTATCCTTTTGCTTCCTATAAAGATAAAATGTATTTTCCCTGAAAGTCTTACATATGCAGCCTTTCTTTCAGCCTAATTTCCTGCCTAACAGGAACATAGGAACATGTACCTTCTTTATGCATTCCAGTGTAGGCCTGTGCCCTTCTAGATGTGCCCTGTGCTCATTCCCTCTTATCCCTGTTTTCTAGGCAGAGTCTGGCTTTCTCTTCAGGTTAGCTTCTCAGTATAGCCTTCCTTAAGGAAGCAGCAGAGGAATCAAAAGTGGGTACTGTGTAAGATCCTAATATATATGCAGTAGAAATCTCAGTCCTGTTTTTTTTTTTTTTCACTTTTATCATGATAGTCATGCCTGGTTCTTTTTTTGTGTGTTTGTTTGTTTTGGATTCTAGTTTTGTTTTGTTTTGTCTTGTATTTTGAGACAGATTTTCTTCATGTAGTCCGGGCTGTCCTGGAACTCACTCTGTAGACCAGGCTGGCATTGATCTTAAAGAGATCCACCTGCCTCTGCCTCCCAAGTGCTGGGATTAAAGGTGTGCCCCACCAGCACTGGGCTTTTTTGTTTTTGTTTTTGTTTTCGAGACATGGTTTCTCATGCCTGGTTCTTAAAAGTCTGAGGTATCAGAGACATTAATTGAACTGTAGTGCTAGGCACAATATGTGGCTTTTATTTTTTCCCTTGACTTTATGTTAGGCAGGAGCTCTCACTGGTACGTTGCACACTTTGCTTCTTTATGGCCCTCCCCCAGCACATCATGTTTAGCCTGTTTCATGATTGACCATGGAAATTCAAGTTCTATGATCTTGTTTCAGATTACTAAGTATAAGCTGTTACTGATCTCTATGTCAGTGTTACCTTTGATCATTTTAGTATTTTGAGAGATGAAAAAGAATGAGATTTATGATTTTCTTTCAGTTTTACTTACTTACAATTCTTAGTTATAGTGTAAGCATTAAAAATATCTTGACATTATTATAGATAATCACACACATTAAATTTTTACTATTAACAGATCAAGAGAAAAACATCAACCTTTTGTTTTCAGGTTGTTGAACTCAGTGGCTGTGAAGAAACTCAAGCATTAGCACTGCGGGTTATATTATCTTTGATTAAGTATAGCCAGCAGAGAGCACATGAACTGGAAAACTGTAATGGACTTTCTATGATTCATCAAGTGTTGGTCAAGCAGAAATGTGTTGTTGGCTTTCACATTTTGAAGGTATGACCTCACAAAATTTGTTCTTGTGGTTTCTATGCAGTGACACTCACCTTTTGTCAAAATCTCCCATAAGCATTTTATGTTGCTAGTAAATGAAGAAAACTCACTAATATTATGTACTGAAACCAAGGTACTCTTCTGATCCTTTTCAGAATACTTATATTTTTCTTTTTTCTAAAGACTTTTGGAAAGGAAAATAAACTATAAGAAATTTCGCTCTAAATAGACCACAAGTGTACTCCAAGCCAACCCCTGTGTTCTGTGGGCTAATGTAGTTGTTTATCTAACTCCCATGTGTCTATTTCTCCAGAGATGCACTACTGTGGTCAGGCAGTGTTAGGATTTGTTGTTGTTATTTGTCATGTTTGAGGGCTTATGATATGTGTGTACTTGTTAGTGTGTGCACATACATGAACACACAAACAGATGCGTGTGCATGTTCACGCAGGGCAGAGGTTAATGTCAGGTGTCTTCCTCTAGCTCTCCAACTTTATTTTTTGAGACAGGACTCTCACAATGAACCTGAAGTTCATCACTTCAGCTTGCCTAAATCTCCTGGTCTCTGCCCTGCCTTAGTGCTGCTCCCACTGTGCATGGCCACATCTAACTCTAACAAGAGTTGTTGAAGTCAAGTACTCATGTTTGTGAGGCAAATGCTTTATCAATTGAGCCATTTTTCCCGCTCAAATCTGGCAGTTAGTTTTTGTTATATAGTATTTTATTTGTTATTTGGGAATTTCATGCATGTACATAATATATTTTGATCATATCTTCTCCCCACTTCTTACCTCCAACTCTCCTGGACTCCTGCCCAATAAGACCTTCTCCCAACTTCATACCCTCTTGCTCTTTTCTTCTCCTTCTTCATATTTGTTTTCTTTTATTGAAAATAGACTCTTTCCTCATATAATATATCCTGATTATAGTCCCTTCTCTCTACTCCTTCTAGTTCTTTCCCATGTCCCCTTCCTTTCAGATCCTCCCTTTATGTCTCATAAGACAAGAACAGGTTTCTAAGATGACAACCAAACACGACAAAAGAAAATATAATGAGATGAAGCAAAAACTCTCATGTCATAGTTGGACATGGCAACTCAACAGTAGGAAGACTCCCCAGAGCAGACAGAGTCATAGATCCTCTTGTTCTCACAGTCAAAAGTCCCATAAAAATACTAAACTAATAGGTATAATATATATACAGAGGACCTGGTGCACACCCTTGTAAACATCTGTGCTTACTGCTTCAGTGAGCTCTGTGAGCACTCATATGCACCTTGCTTAGAATCAACTTAGCCAGATTCAGAGGGCCTTGTTCTTTGAGGTCCTCCATTTTCTCTGGCTCTTAAACTCTTTCAACTTTCTCTTTCTTTGAATTCCCTGACCTCTGAGAAGAGGGGTTTGATGATGGAGACCTCCAATTTAGACTCTGTCTGACTGAGGGGCTCTGCATCTCTTCCATCTGCTGCCAGAGGAAGCGTCTCTGATGATGACTGGATAAGGCACACTGATATATGAGCATATCAGAATATTAGGAGGAGTCATTTTATTGATTTTTTTAATTTTAATTTTAGACCAGTAAGGTTTGGTTTTACCCTAGGTCTCTGGACTGTCTAGTCTCTGGTTCTTGGTTACCCAAGCAGTGTCAGGTGAGGGTTCCTTCTCGTGGAATATATCTTAGGTGATATTAGACATTGCTTGGCTACTCCCACAAGTTCTATGCCACCATTACCCTAGTATATTATGCAGGCAGGACAGATTATAGGTCAAAGGTTTTGTGCATGTGTTGGTATCCACGTTTCTCTTTTGGTAGCCCGCAGAGTACCTTCCCATGCTAAAGAGAGTAGAACTTAGGGCTGAGGGCTCCATGCACCAGTTCAACTTCTGTGTTTAGTGAGTTATGTATGTGTTGTCCTTGGCAATGGGGCACCACTGTCAGCTTACAGAGAGCAACTTTTTGTCCTAGCAACATCTTGGATTGTTTGGGAATTTCCATGGGACCTCTTGGCCAGCAACTCAATTGAATATAATGAATGAATGAATGAATGAATGAATGAACAAATAAGTGAAAGATTCCTCTTTTGAGCAGTGGTCGAAGCCCACTTGGGCAAGCTGAATGTAAAGCTGACCAAGCTTACTGAATAGCAGGCCCAGTATCTGGGCATGACCATTGATGGCCCCTTCAAACCTGATCACTACCGCTACTGAGAGCTAGGACTGCCCTTCACCTTTTAGCTGCCATCCTTGTTCCAGGCCCTATCTCTCTTTCCCAAGAGCACATGTCATCAACTTTGCAGTCGTTTCGCCACTATACATTCCACTGGGGCTGGTTACTCTGTCTTCGGCATCTGTTGAGTCCTCCAAACCATTGCAAGGGTGTTGAGAGGAACTGAGAGTCTCCAGTCAAGAGCCATCCACAGGGGACATGAGTCTTGGAAGCCCTGAGGCTGGATGTAACTAGTGGTGCTCACAAGCCCATGCACTTTACCATCCAGGCCCTCCCTTGGTCTTTAGATATGTGTGCTTGGTTTCTCAGCCTGGGACCTGAGAAGGAGCTCTACCAGAAGTAGGAACCACTGGAGTTGGAAGGTTCCTCAGAGCTTGGCTTACTTATTTCCCTTTGGGCTGTCTCTTTAAATCTCAGAATACTGAGGTTGGTACTTTTGGTCCCTATCTCACAGGGGTTAAGATAGATTAAGAGATAACTAGCCAAGAAAGGACAGGTGACAGCTAGAGATTGAAAGGGGCCGGAAAAAACAAATAGACTAAGGTCTGTCACTGTTTTGTAACTGGTGGTTCCTATCACAAGCCTGGATCACCAAGAGATTAATTTTGATCACCATATCAGTGATTTTTTTTATTACTATAGCTCTGTAGTGCAACTTGTGAAAGGTGTTGTTTCTTTCTCAATTCATTTGCCATTTTATATAGGAGAAAACAACACCTTTCACAATACCCTTGAAAAATACAAAATATCTTAGGATAACTCTAACCAAGCAAGTAAAAGACTTATATGATAAAAACTTCGAGTCTTTGAAGAAGGAAATTGAAGAAGATAACAGAAAATTGAAAGATCTCCCATGCTCTTTGATTGATAGGATTAACGTAGTAAAAATGGCCATCCTACCAAGAATTTACAGGTTCAATGCAAATTCCCATCAAAATTCCAACACAGTTCTTTACAGATCTTAAAAGGACAATTCTCAACTTCATAGGGAACAACAAAAATTTCAGGATAGCAAAAACAATCCTAGACAATAAAAGAACTGCTGGACATCCTACCATTCCCTGAAAATTCCCTTAGTTTGCATTTTTATTGATTCTATTTCCAATTTCAGGTATTGAACAATTTTATTTATTTACTTACCCTGTTTGTATGTGTTTCCTGAATTTCTTTAATGGGTTTATTAATTTCTTCTTTAAGGACCTCTTTCACATTCATAAAAGCTGCTTTAAGGTCTTTTTCTTATGTCTCGTCTATGTTGGAATATTCAGGGCCTGTTGTGGTAAGACAGCTGGGCTCTAGCAGAGATATCTTGTCCTGGCTGTTGCTGGTTATGTTTTCACACTGGTGTCTTGGCATCTGGGTTTGGGGATGGTACTGATTTCTTGATTTGTCTTTGTTGGGTGGTTGTGTTGTTCCTTGGTTTCTGTTCCTCTCTGAGTTTTCTGAGAGTGTGATAGCTGTGTGCTTCCTGTTTTCCTGGCCCGTTCAACTAGTGTGTTCATGAAGAATGCATGCTGGTATTGGAGGCTGGGATGCTGGGATGAATTGGGGGAAGGGAAGTTAGAAGGGGTGGTCTGTGGGAATCCACAGGAGATGTATGTTGGACTGGGGGCTGCAACTGGTGTTCTGTTGCATCTCTAGAGGTGAGACTGGAGAACTGGGTCTGGGGTAACAGAGAGGGGAAGAGGTCTGCAAGCAGCTTACCTTGATGTCTGACAAGTATGACTTTTCATCTTTTGGTCTTAAAAAAAAAAAAAAACCTCTAACCTAGTGGATCCAATTAGTACTGCCTGTATGCACATGGGTGTGAGGTCATCTACTGAAGCATGGGCAACTTACAAACACCCACACCCTGAAGAAAATTACATTCTTTCCTCAGCAGCCATCAGTTGCCAAAAGCTCCTCAACTAGGTGGTGGTGGCAGTGGCGGCTCATGAGCCCCTTCCTCATCCATGCTGGACTTTTGAATGGCTTGATTTTGTGCAGCCTGCTGTGAGTTCCTATGTGCCAAAGCCTTGACATATTCAGAAGATATCACCTCCAGCGCTCCTCCCCCATTCTCCAGCTCTTACATTCTTTGATGCTCCTTGATTCTTGGGAGTACGGAGGTGGATAGAGATATCCTGTTCAGGGCTGAACAGTCATATTCATTTGTTCTGATCACTTTGACTAGTTATAATGAGTGAAAGCAAAGGAAATCTTTGATATAAACATAAGTACTTAGAAGACAGTTTGATAACATGACCATTTAACATAACAACAATTGTATCTTCCCCCTATGTCCTATAACCTCCTGAGCCATGGACTTTTGAACAGATTTGTAGTACAGGTATAAATTTTCCTCCTGTGAATAAGCTTGCCCTCTTGTGGTCTCTAAGGCAATTGCACTCAGGTACACACCCCCACACATAGAACACACTAAATAAAAAAAAAATTAAAAATTCTTAAAATCCAATGGTTAAATTTATCTATCTGAGCCTTAGCTTCCTCAATCATTTATATCTCATGAGGTTATCGGGAGGATTAAGCAGTCTAAAATATGTATATTTACACTGGAACTTGAACTCAGAGCAACAAGAATAAATCAAGGGCTGGGGTTTTGTTTCATGATAGAGTGCATGTCAGTAATGTACAAATCCCAGGTCCCATCACTACTGCTGCAAGAAAAGGAAGACTAAAAATGAATCATAGGTGGTTTACCCTGTGTTGAAAATCAGATAATCATAACTATTTGAAAATTCATGATTTGTCACTAAGTTGAATTGTTTTATAAAATAGATATTTGGAGAAATGTTTAATTCCTTACTCATTTTCCTTTAAGTTTGATTCTATGACTGCTGATTCTTCTAGTGAGTTATTTGGTTATCCAGTTATTACTGTATATGACATCAATGCTAATTTTATATAGGCCCTTCTTGAAGGTTGCTGTGGTGAAGAAGTTATCCACATCAATGAGCATGGAGAGTTCAAATTGGATGTCGAGTCTCATGCTATAATCCAAGATGTTAAGCTGTTGCAGGAACTGTTACTCGACTGGAAGATATGGAATAAGGCAGAGGCATGTGATGTGTACTTTTATTTCATCTGTGTAGTGTGGTAAAGTAATATAGCATTCAATTTGCTTATCCCAATCATTTTAAGTTTGCTGTTCAGAAGCATTACTTGTATGCAAATGTTGTACAGCCATCACCATATTTATCTTCATAGCTTTTTTCATATTATAAAAACAAAACTATACCCATCAAACCTCTTTGCCTCTCCCTCTTAGTGCTCACAACTGCTATGGTATTTGGGGGGTCTTGATACTAACTATTCTTAAATATCTCATATAAATGGAATCATTAATTTGTTTTTATTTGTATTTGTTTCTTTATGGTTAGATTAGTATAGTGCCCTCAGAATTCATACAGAATTCTTGTTCTTCTAAGGTTGAGGAATACTTCAGTGTGAGTGTATGTTATGGTGTCCTGGACCTCTCACCTTCCAAAGGACATTTAAATATAATCATCTTATTTAAATGATTTTTAAAGGACATGAAGTTGTAAGGAGGGGGAGGTGTGTCTGAAAGGAATTGGGGGAGGAGTGTGAATAAGATCAAAATACATTGAATGTATGAAATTATTAAAGAATTAACAAAAATATTTTAAAAACAATCACTAATTATTTTGGAGGAGAGGATGGTTTTGTTGCTTCAATGTAATTATAAATGTATATATTTATAAGCTTATAAATATATAAATTATAATGTTAATTATAAATTAAGTCTGGAGGCTTGTTCACTGTGTGGAGTTTTGAACTGCCTGAAGTAATGATAATCTGAAAGGAATAAATTTTAAGACTTGCATGCCCCAACCCCAACAAATTTAATCTTTAACATAGAGTATGCACAGTGTTAAGTAGTAATGTTTCAAATCTTCTAAGAGGCCCTCAGCATGTTTTCCATAACTGTGCTAATTGGTGCATGTTTATTTTCTCAGCAAGGTGTGTGGGAGACTCTGCTAGCAGCTCTGGAAGTCCTCATCCGGGCAGAGCACCAGCAGCAGCAGTTTAATATTAAGCAGTTGCTGAACGCCCATGTAGTTCATCACTTCCTACTGACTTGTCAGGTTTTACAGGTACTTTTCATGTATCTGCCGAAATATCTCCTGCAGTTACTTCTGTTACTAACCCACTGCTGTGCACATGAAGATTTCACAGGCCTGTCAATGGGGATTTTTTCTGTCTTTTGTCTTACTACTCTGCAGGCCTGTTTTCTTTCAGCTCTTGCCTCCTGATCTTTACACTGTCATCTTGCCTAACTCAAACTACAAAAGAACAACTAGTAAATTTCTGTATGTTTCTTTGTGTTGGAATATAATAATTTTGTGGTTCCTGAACATCAACATTTAGTGATTCCTAACTCATTATATAGCTTTTAAATATCAACTCACACATATGTATGTACACTTTTAATAAATACAATTTATTGTAGGTCTATTTTATATGTTAACTAGCAACATGATAATATATCCAAAATATTATGTTAAAGGTGACACTAGCTTATGTTTCTATGTCTGTGCTGTGATCTGCCTTTCCAAATGTCCTTTTCTCTGGTTGATATATTGAGCTATTTCCCAAGGTTTTGTTTTTGTTTTTAATGTTTGAAACATCCATTGGTCTTGTCAAGTAAGATAAGCCCAGATAAGATGGGATCTAGGGATTTTTATTATCACGTCAGGAGGCTAGTGCCTTTGCTTTTATAGCCTGATGCCTTCACAGTATAGTTGGGTTAAAATTCAGATATGCTGACATGTACGATCTGATGACATGCAGGCCTCTTAGGCCACTAAACCCCTGGTATTCCCCCCACCTCCTCTCGCCACAAATGAGAGGTTCTCCTTCCTTTGGCACATGATTTTTTTTTCCCCCCCCGCTGGATGTTGTTGATCCTGTTCTTTTCATTTGGCCTACGTGTGCTTACCCCTGTGGCTTCTAACCTTTACATTTTTCTATCTCTTTAAACTTGCTCCTGAAAAGAAGCCTGCCCTGATTTTTTCATCTTAATTGGCCCCTTCTGCTTTATACATTTGTTCCCGCTATACATATATGGTATTTTATGTTGTTCATGATATTGCAGTTTATTTCCCTCTGAAATCTTGTAAAAATCAGACATGGGATTTTTGTTATTGCTGCTGTTGACCATCTGTATCAGGCATACATAGGCACTAAATGAATACTTACTTTGAAAAGCATCATATGTACATTTCTTGGCTCCTGTGATACATCAGGTTATTTTCTTCGGAAATATAACACTTTGATTTCTTAGCTTGATGAATATTTTATGTATCACTTATGCTTCTATTTTCCTCTAAATTTGTTTGTTTATTTTAAAATTGATTGCCAATTCGCAGTAAGTTTATATGACCATGTGATAGTCAACTTTTTCAAAGATATTTTCTCTCCCATAATTCTTCTTCAAATGCTTTTAAAACTCGGGTAGTAATTTCTTTTTCTAAAAGGTCTTTTTTTTCACCCTTCATTCAGAAAGTTCATTTACCACATTTTATTAAACATGAATCTTGTGTAAAGTATGTAAAGAAATGAACTTGGTCTTTGCATTTACAATATCTCAGTACCTTTGTGACATTTTGGAAGGAGTAATGAATTTTCAGTACAATGAATCTGAGGCAATTACATTAGTTCCTGAGTATTGTGTACAAGCCTTGAACTAAGGTGATAAAGTATCAAGAGTATAAAGTAGCAAGTATGAAGGAGATTAAAAAGATATCACTTCTAAGGCTAATTCTGTTTTAATAGAGTTGTCAGGAGTCTATATATTATGTTATATTATTGCACACACACACACACACACACATATGAAAACACTAAAAATTGTGAGACTGAAAGAATGGTAGTATCAAAAAAGCGACCAACCCAGGCAGTGGTGGCTCACGCCTTTAGTCCCAGTACTGGAGGCAGAGGCAGTTGGATCTCTGTGAGTTCAAGGCCAGTCTGATCTACAAGAGCTAGTTCCAGAACTAGCTCCAAAGCGACAGAGAAACCCTGCCTTGAAAAACAAAAAACAGAAAACAAACAAACAAACAAAAAAAAGTGACCCAGTTTTATTTTTCATACATACCCTATATCTGGGCTTTCAGCGGTGTACTCGGTGGCAGTAGCTGTGAACACATGACCGGGTTGACAGGGTAGCACTCCCAGGTAAGCAGCCTAGCTAGGATATAATGAAAGCTGAGTTGTTGTTGTTGTTGTTGTTGTTTTCCCTTGGGAAATATCCATTCTCTGAGGTGAAAACAGGCTATAGGAGCTAAAGAAAGAGTAACCAAAGAGAAGAACCAGAAAGGTCAGGAGAGTGGAAGCTGAGGTGAGCAAGGGACAAAGAGATAGCAAAAGGGGCCATGTGATGGAGAAAGCTCACTGATGATGCAAGCAGAAAGCTGGGAAGGTAAAGAGGCATGATTAAAAGAAAGATAGATGACTATAGCAGAAATGTACTCTGAGTTGGAAGTAAGGAGGTATAACTTTTTGTTTTCATTGAACATTTGAGAAACCTTAATAGATTTTGTTCTTAAATCTGAGCTAGTTGGATGACTAAATTATCTCAGAATTAACAACTCCCTTTTTAGTACTCTGATTCAGCAGTACATCAGAATAAATGGAGTGGAGGGTTAACTTTGTATTGTATTTGGACATAGGGTGACAGAAGACAGGGCAGTTTTATATTCTGTGCCCTTAACCAGGAGGTTAATTACCATCCTCTGGGAAGATGGAGTTAAAAGAGAGAAACAAGTTATGTCAGCCTCCATTTTTAGTAATGTAAGACATCCTACCAAGTTCTATAATCTATGCAGTCAATAGTACAGAGCAAAGATTCTGGGGTTTAGGTTATAGTTGAACAATTGTTTGTTTCTTTGTGTGGTTCAGGCTAGTCAAATAACCACTTTAAACCTATATTCTATAAGTGAAAGATAAAACCACTGTAAAAAAATATTTGTGAGAAAGTTGGGGCACGATATATGACTGTAACTAATTTGTTCTATTGTAAGAGGTCCTTCCATATCTAATAATCATAGTGGAGTGATGTTCTAAGAGTGATGCTGATATTAAAAGAAGTAAGCTTTATGCACGAAAAAAATTCCATTTGTAACATTTCTGATTTTGGGATTATAGATACTCATCTATAAAGTCTGTCTAGAGATCCCCCAAATCCAAAATCCTGAAATCGAAAGCTTTTCTTCCAGCTTTTTGAATTATAAGAAGGTTACCCTGCATACAGCTTAGTGTCTGAGACAATGTTCTAAGAGATTCTATTATTTAATTCTTAAAATGATCTTGTTTACTAGCATTAACCTTAGTCATGTAGACAAAGAGACATCATGGCAATGTTAACCTAAGTGTAGGGCCACTTTGCACACTTGGACACTTTAGCTTTTGAGTCCATGCTTGTGAGTTTGCCAGTGTAACTTGACTCACTTAATTAAATTAAGAGGGCTAGAATTAAATTGCCATCACTTTTTATGAATTTTTCATGGCAAGATTACTTGAATTGAGAAGTAGTGCCTCAATTTAATAGTAACTATGGTCATACTAGAGTAGTAAACCAACAAAATTCTGTCTTAAAAATAATATCAGTGAGATGATTCAGCAGATAGGATGCTTGTCATGTAGGCCTGGTGACCTGAATTTGATCCCCAGAACCCATGTAAAGGTACAAGGAGAGAATTATCCACAAAGTTGTCTTCTGACCTCTACATGTGCACCACTCCCCCTACACTAATAGTAATGACAATTATAAAGATTTTTAAAAGACTATCTTGTTTAAATAAAAAATAGTAGTTGATAGTTTTCTAAGTATAAAAAAGTATTTGACTTTAATTTTTCAGGAACACAGAGAAGGACAGCTTACATCCATGCCCCGAGAGGTTTGTAGATCGTTTGTGAAAATCATTGCTGAAGTCCTTGGATCTCCTCCAGATTTGGAATTATTGACAATTATTTTCAATTTCCTGTTAGCTGTACACCCTCCTACTAATACTTACGTTTGTCACAACCCCACAAACTTTTACTTCTCTTTGCACATAGGTGAGTATGGTCATTGTTGGGTCTTAACTGTTTCCGTTCTCTTTTTTCTGCTCACCCACATTTGTTTTGATATTCATTGAATGGTTTCTCTGTGCTGGAAATGACCCTAATTGTATCTTGGGGATAGAAAACAGTGAGTTACAGGATAAACCAAATTGGTCTCTGCCTCCAAGGAGCTTGAATATCAAGAGGAGGGAAGAGGCGTGTATTCAGAAAAGAACAATTAATAGTAGGTAACCTAACCAGCTTCTTTAAAATTGCAGAGGTAAAATTTGGTAAGAAAGTAAGTAAGGGTGAAACTATGAGAGAGCTAGGTAGTAAATCAAAAATGGAAATCTGGTTGTACAAGAATCATTTAAAGAAGTGTAATAAATAAAATGAATGATCATCAATAAAACTTTAAATGAATTTATAAAACATCACTTCATGTTAGGTTAGCTTAGCACACTTAGTGAAGAAAGTACCGCACAAGATTCTAGAATCAGAATATTCAAAGATTAGTAAAATGTTTCCTTTCTTAAGGGGCTTACATCTGGTAGAGGGGACAAAGAAATGAACTGATAGTTATACTAGGCTTGTGGACAGCACAGAGATAGGAAGCCATTGTTTATGTGGATGTATGTGTGTTTTTTCTGGTAGCATAGAGCAGGGACTGGGGGACTGGGGGATATTCCTGAAGGAAAGGTGTTTGTTTTTTGTTTAGAGTCTAATAGAAATGAGGAAAGAGCAATGGGAATGGTATTCTAGACAAGACTGACAAGGAACCTAGAGGCTGGTGTTACTAAAAGTAAGAGACACAATATGCTGGTTGGTTTTATGTCAACTGACACGAACTAGAGTCATCAGAGAGGAAGGAACCTCAACTGAGAAAATGTCTCCATAAGATCCCACTGTAGGCAGCAGCAGAGTGACTCAGCAGAAGATCCTGCTTTAGGCTTTGGGTCATTTTCTTAAATTTGTGATTGTGGGTGGTGCCATGTCTGGGTTGGTGGCCCTGGGTTCTATAAGAAAGCAGGCTAAGCAAGCTACATATGGCAAGCCAGTAAGCAGTACCCCTCCATCGTCTCTGCATCAGTTCCTGCCTTCAGGTTCCTGTCCTGCTTGAGTTCCTGTCCCGACTTCCTTCAGTAATGAACAGTGATATGGAAGTATAAGCTAGATAAATCCTTTCCTCCCCAAGTTGCTTTGGTCATGATGTTTCATTACAGCAATAGTAGTCCTAACTGAGGCACAAATAGAGAGGCCTGGCAGACATCGAGGTTCTTAAACACAAGAAGCTTGAGTTTATCTAAGGTATTAAAGCAACAGGAAACGTCTGGGGTGTGTTAAGTCATGCTGATATTTGTCAGAATTCTGGTACTCGGAAGATCTTAGGATACATAAGACATCTATCAATTATGTCTTAGAAAGCTATGATACTAATCCAGGGGGGGAGATGATTGAATGGAAAATGGTCATGAAGGATAGCAGGTGTACAGGTAGTTCCAACTCTCCACAGGGAATGAGTGGGAAATTTAAAAAAAAAAGAAAGAAAACGCCAAGGTGGAAAAAAATTTCAAAGTATGAAGCTAAAAAGGATGATTAAACTGAGAGTCTTACTTAGGATTCATAAAATAAAAGACAAGGGTTGGAGAGATGGCTTAGTGGCTAAGAAGACTTGCTGCTCTTCCAGAGGACCTAAGTTCAGTTTCCAGAACCCACTACTACCTATAACTCTAGCTCCAGGAGATCTGATACCTTCTTCTGAAATTTGGAAGCACAAGATAAACATGTGGCAGTCACACATATATCCACATAAATTCAAATAAAAATAAATCAAATATATAGGAATAAGTAAACAGTCTATTTGGAGAGATCACAATTATATATGAAAGGGTAGTGATAAAATGTGAAACCTCAGAAATAATTGTTAATATACTTGGAGTTCAGAGAATGTAGAAGTTAATGTAGATTATAATAGTCAATAGCCACAGAATCTATAGTGAGAAATTGTAGAATGAATCCTTACATACTAACTATATTGACAGTATGAATCAGGCCTTATTTGTTTCTATTTGAACATTTTTTTGCCCAAATTCATGTTTAATGACTTATGTTTAAAGGTTACTTTTGTTTTATCCTATTTTAAATTTTCCTATCTCAAAACCAATTCCAGATGGCAAGATCTTTCAGGAGAAAGTGCAGTCAATCATGTACCTGCGGCATTCTAGCAGTGGAGGGCAATCTTTCCCCAGCCCTGGATTTCTGGTAATAAGTCCGTCTGCCTTTACTGCATCACAGTCTGAAGGTAATAATAGCAAAGATTAAACTGCAGATTATTTTATCTCAGTTATAACAATCATAAACAGTCAATATGTGCATGTTGTAACTGTATGCTATAACCTGATATCCAGCCAAAGTATGTTTAATGAATTTAGTTTTATTTGGCAAAACTGATTGGACTTAGTACATTTTGTGTACACACACACACACACACACACACACACACATGACATAGGTGTTGGGTCCAGGGGGGTCGCGCAAAGATGAGAACACCACCAAGTCTAATAAACCAGAAGCAAACTTTATTCCAGAAACCAGATCCTAGGAAAACCAGAAGCAAACTTAAAAATAAAAAAAAAAAAAATCAAAACACCGCGGGGCACAGAAGCTTATCAGCTAGCTGAGACCACAGCCAGAAATGGTGTTTGTTAGGCTGTGGCAAACGGCTGCTTTTTGAACCTACTTTTTATAGCAGGGGCACCAGGCATTATCCCTGATCAAAAGAATTTTACAACCTTGCCCTGACCCTTGGGTTGGTCAGCGGAGACCCTAGGGAGGGGAGTGAGTGCTAATGTCTAGGAGGAATTTGGAATTAACTGGTTTCTGGGCTGAGAATTTAGGAGGAAAAACCTTTTACACTGTTTTCAGGTAAATCTTCAGATACTGACTGTCATACTTTATAATCTCCATTATCAGAGCTCATTAATTAAACCTTTTTATTTATCCACTATCTCCTGGTACCTCCGGGTGTAAACTGAGGTCATGCCTCTCCTCTGGTGGTGCCAGTTTCCCATAACAGAGACAGTGTCTGACCCAGAGGTCACATATCTCTGTCTCCTAAAGGTTAAACTCAGTTCACATCTACTGTTTATTAAGGATGGTCAGGACACTGCTCTTAATTTGTAGAGAGACACTCTGGCCTTGTAAATAAAACAGCCAGTTGTAAAATGACCTATGCTTCCCAAGCATCTGAGAAAATAGCTCACTGTGAATGAATGATCCTTGATCTGCTGAGAAAGCTGCTGATAGTCTGTTCTCATTCTCCTAGACTTATAACTTTATATTTCTTTATTTCTATATTTTTATTTTCTTATGCCTGGACTCTTCAATAGGAGTGAATGAGGAATATGGGAGAAGGGACCCAGAAGGAGTTGCAGGGGTTGGGGTGAGATTTAGCCAAAATAAAATTTAAAAAAATCCATTTTCCAACCTCTGGTATCAGTACTTTACACTTAGTCTAATAACATACCTAGTACAGGTCTCTGGAGGACCCCAAAATAGATGAGGCTCATGTTGTCTTACCATTGCATTATATGTCCTCTTACCATAATCATTTGTATTTCATTAAGCTTCTGATTTGCTTTCCAGTTTTCCTCAAATATATTGGTTGTCTTGTTCTTTTCTTTGCCAGAGAGCTCACTTGTTAGGTTCACTGTCCCCTTTGTTATGTGGAAGCCCAAAAATGTGAACCTATTTTCACCTTGTCTGATGGTCAGAGAATTTGGAGTTTACTGAAGATTGATGACAACAAAAAAACTATATATCCTGATTCAGGGTGTGGTTACTTGGTTCTTTTGACATTAAGATGGCCCATACAGGTAGACCCACCCCACCCTGACAGATGATCAGGATATACAAGCATACTTTTGCTCCTTCTTTTGTAATAGGAGGTTACCTGGGGAGTCCCTGCTTTCAGGATACTCAGTCTAGGGTGGCTTCACTATCTAAACAACAGAATGCTAATGACTTGATGTCTCAGTGTTGAAGCAATTAAGTGTTCAAGTTATCCTTTGTATCATGTTAAAGAAGTCTTTTGTTGCCTTCTTCCCCCTTTTGTATTGCGGTATGAAAGCATATGAAAAATTAAACACAGTCGATTCACTGGAACTTCCTCCCAGTACTATCCTATGTTTTCTGTTTTGTTCGTGTCTTCGTCCTCTTTACTATTTTTCTAATCTCCATGCCCCTTACCCTGGCAAGAGTTATTTTTGTCGAGGCTGATTTCCTACAAATAGCACCCAATGTGGGTTGTTCTCCAACACTGTTAGTATCTCTCTTCAGTATGACCTGATTATGACGGCTTCCGAGCACTTCTAGAGCTCTAGTGCTCTGTACCATTCTGTCTGGGATGTCAATTTTCAGTTACCTACATGACTCTTGATTTCAGATGCAGTTGTACCCCCCTTTTTTCTAGGTCTTTTGAACAGAATTTTTAAAGCAGCTTTAGCCCTTTATCAAGAAATGTAGGAGGCCGTTTGTTTTCCCATCCGCCCAGACTCCCGAAATAACCACACAGAAACTGTATTAATTAAGTCACTGCTTTTCCCATTAGCACTAGCTTCTTATTGGCTAACACTTACATCTTAATTTAACCCATTTCTAGTAATCTGTGTATTGTCACGTGGCTGTGGCTTACCTGGTAAAGTTCCTTCTGGCTCCAGCAGGCTTCTCTCTCACTGCACGTTCTTTCTCCCAACATTCCATTTAGTTTTTCCCACTTTGCTCTACCCTGCCCTATTAACAGGCCAAGACAGTTTCTTTATTCACCAATGGTATTCACAGCATACAGAGGGGAATCCTACATCATAGAAACAGCATCCTCTGGGAGTTTGTGGTAGCTAGAAGAGGAGGCAGTCATCCTTTTGAACTGCTCTAACAGCCTCCTGTCTCTGTCTCCTGTGACATTGCCCCAGTTCCCGGTGCTTCTACTGTATTTGTGCAGCCTTATTCCCGTTAGCCAGAAACTGCAGCAGTTTCCTTGATGCTATCTTTGGTCTCTTAGCCTGTGGCTGTTGACTTGAAAAACTCAACTATGGCTCCCAGCCAACCAGCTTCTCTGCCAAACACTAGAGCAAGCTTTAAATGCTTGCCCCATCATTACTTGTGTGCTCAGAATTAATTCCCATTTCACTCTCCATAGAATGTCTTAAGTCTTTAAGCTCATAGTAATTTCTTATCTTCATAATTACTTTTAACAGACTATCCCTGTCTTTATAGAAAACACAGTATGTGTAGATTTCCTGGTTATGAATTGGCCCTACATGTTTCCCTTTCCCAGCAGCTGTCTTCTTCATGCTGGTTATGGCTCTTATTGTCAGGACAACCTTGTCTTCTTCTGTAGCTCTACTACAATTATCTATTAAGTCTTAGAGGCAAAGTAGAATTTTGGAAAAGAAAGACAAGGTATATGGATGTTATTTTCCAAAACATTTCAGTTATTCTCTAGTTCATTTTATGGTCATTTATTATAATATTTTAAAGCCATGTTTTAATTATTTTCATCTAGTATTTTGTAGGAATTGTCTTTTTAAAAATTCTATTGGTTTGAAACATTTTCAAATATAGTCATACCCTACTTTTTTGCTTCATTATTTGAACAGTCTTTTGGCAACTTTAGCCTGCTAGCCAAAATCAAGAATTACCAGGAAAGAGTTCCAAGCTGTGTATCTCTTTTGTTGGCACAACGCTTTGCCTCTAAAACAGTTCTTTCAGGAACTATGTACTCTACCACACTTATAAAACTTGAACATACATACAAGCACCTGATTATCTCACTCAGACACTGTGTTTGACACTCTCCTGTATTCTGGAAGAATAGGTGTCGGCCAGAGCCTGAGAGTGTGAATTCTTAGCTATTGGACTATGGCTGCTGCTCCATTGTTGCTAGTTCATGGTCAAATATTGGGAAATCTGTGCTTTTATCCTGTGCTCTTGTCATAAAGGATTTTTCTGGTCTCCTGAAATAGTGTTAGAACTATTAAATTGGAGTGCTATGAAGAGAGATGATTACTTCTCATTAGTAAGTAACTGCAGAAATAGGAAAGAGAACAGTCTGAGGGCCATTTTTGTAATGTCAAGTACTACCTTTTATTAAGCACCTGTTAACAGTCCAGGCACTGTATTAAGTACATCACACTCATGACTTCTCTTCATCCTTAAAAACACCCTGCAGAGTAGATATTCTGAACATTCATCATACATTTGCAGAAACTACCACTGTAGTAATGAAGTGGTTTACCTATGGCCACTGAACTAACATAACTTTTATTTGAATCAGTCCTGTCTTATTGTAAAGCCTGAACTCTTTCTTCTTTGTCATGTTATATCCTGTGACTGATGGCCTAAGTAAATTAAATCACTCTGATTCACTGCAACTGAACTCATTAATCCTAATGACTTCAAGTCATGCCATCAATATTGTATTTTATTAAGAAAACAGGAAAAGACATATTTTTGAAAGCTTAACAAAATGTGGTTAAAAGAAAAATAGTTTTTTGCCAGGTGGTGGTGACGCATGTCTTTAATCCCAGCACTTGGGAGGCAGAGGCAGGTGAATCTCTGTCAGTTTGAGGCCAGCCTGGTCTACAAGAGCTAGTTCCGAGACAGGCTCCAAAGGTACAGAGAAAGCCTACCTCAAAAACTAAAATTTAAAAAAAAAAGGAAAGAAAGGAAAAAGAAAAGAAAGATAGTTTTGGCATGTGTGAATTTCAAGTACTTTTTGGTCTATGAAAATTTCCCTTTATAGATTTTTTTAATAGTGCAAGGCAGGTGGTCTGTTCCATGGTTGTGACTTACAGAAGAAAAGTGGTGCTGTTGAATAGATTTTTAAGTACTATTTTTCTGTGTACACTTACTAGGAACCAGTTCTTCCAATATCATTCCACAGAGGATGACTGCCGAAATGGTTCGATCTAGAAGTCTACCAGCACTTCCTACATGTTCACCACTAATACAAGCACAAAAACTGGCTGGAAGTTTGGGCAGTAGTATTGACAAGTTACTGAATGTTACAGATGCCCACCCAGAGAAACAGAATCCTTTAGGGAGTCCCTACACACTGAAAACAAGCAAAGAGGAAGCATTCATCAGTAGCTGTGAGTCTGCAAGAACTGTTTGTGAAATGGAAACACTTCTTGCAGCCCAGGCCTCTACTAATGGGGTCTCCAGAGGAACACTGGGGTTTCCCATGACCAGAGTAGACCACAAAGACTTGGGAACTGAACCCAGATCAGATGATGACAGTCCTGGTGATGAGTCCTGTCCACGTCGACCTGATCATCTCAAGGGACTGGCCTCATTCCAGCGAAGCCACAGCACTATTGCAAGCCTTGGACTTGCATTTCCCTCTCAGAATGGATCTGCAGCTGCTAGTAGGTGGCCAAGTCTTGTTGATAGGCATGCTGATGATTGGGCAAACTTCGCCTTTTCTCCTGCTTATGAGACAAACTACAACCGAGCTGCAAGCGCTCACAGGTACTCATGTTTTCTTGCCTCAGAATCCCTGCACTAGAAATGCCTTTATTATGCCACTTTTGATCATATTACCTTAATACCAAGCCGAAAGATGCCTTCTCATTCATTTGTTCTTAGATAATACTGAATTCTAAACTCACCCAAAAGCCAAGTAACTAAGAAAAATCTCTTTTGTGGTTTATTAGATAGAAAATTCTTTAGTTCAGAGAAATCATCAGATTGATGTTCCCAGATCATGTCCAAGGTCCAGAGTGATGAAACTTTCAGTGATAGTGAAATGTTCACCTATGAGACATTTGAAATGTAGCTGGGAGAATGAAGAACCTTTATTTTTTAATATATTTTATTAATTCTTTGAAAATTTTTTACATCTAACTCCTCCAAGATCCACCCTTTACTCTCTAACCCTCACCCTTTCATGGTCTTTCGTAGTTTTTGTTTTAACCCACTAACTTCAGTTTGTGCTGCCTATGTACTCACTCACGAGTGTTGGCATTCACTGGAGAGTGGTCAACTTACCAGGGGCCACACCCTTTAAAAGAACTGGCCCTCCCTCCCTCAGAACATAAGCTGTCAATAGGTGCTCAGTTAGGGGTAAGACTCATAAGCCCCTCCTGCCTCCATGCTGGGCTGCTGACTTACCCTGATGTTATAGTAGAGGACTTGGATTTTTAACTTCAGATAGTTTAAGTAACATATGTGGCAGTGACGACTGCATTTTAGTCTACTATCTGCTGGAAAACATCTGAACATCTATCTTAAAAGACAATGGTAAGTTGGTTAAGCGTGCTTAAATTAGAAAGCCCTTTTAAACTTTCTGAGCATTTGTTTTGCATGTTAAAGTTGATTCTCATTGTAGTTCCTAGGATGTTCTTCATGTGGATTTCCTTCTGATGCTTACTAAGACTTTGCTGGGTTTTGTCACAGTGTCACTGAAGACTGTTTGCTACCTATCTGCTGTGGACTATATGAACTCTTAAGTGGAGTTCTTCTTATCCTGCCTGATGCTATGCTTGAAGATGTGATGGACAAGATTATTCAAGCAGATACTCTGCTAGTCCTCGTTAACCACCCGTCATCTGCTATCCAGCAAGGAGTAATTAAAGTAAGGGCACAAACTACATAAATAATACCTTCATCAGGAAAATAAATATATGTGTAATTTAAATTGTTTAGTATATGTAAAGACTTAAAGCTTATTTTATTTTTAAAAAGAATGAACTGTCGTGGCTAGAGAGATGGCTTAATGGTTAAGAGCACTGGGCTGCTCTTACAGAGGTCCCAGGTTCAATTCTCAGCACCCACGTAGTGGCGTACAACCATCTGTAACTCCAGTTCTAGGGCATCTGACACCTTTTCCTTGCCTCTGTGGACACCCGGAACACAAACAGTCTATAAACACACAGGCAGACAAGAACCCATATGCATAAAAAAGCAAAATAAAATAAAATTAATAAAAATAACAATCTGTAATTTTGTTACTTCATATTGGCATTTTATATAGTATTCAGATTAATCTTGTCTTTTTTTATACATTGATTTGTAACAGTCAGTTTACCAATAAATTCAAATATCTCAACAGTAAATCCATTTTACAAAAATTATAGGGATTAATTTATAGTTTAGTGGAAGTCTTTCCTGCAGTGTAGTATCAACTTTTGAACAGTTAAGTCTCAGCCCACCTGTCTCCTTCCCTGATTACCATAAGAGAATTACTTCCCTCTGGTCATATTCTTTATTCGTGTGTGTGTGTGTGTGTGTGTGTGTGTGTGTGTGTAGCCTTCTTTCTCTTATTTGTGTACTCATTTTTAATCTCTAAAGTTGATATAAACTGTGAGCATCAACATTTGTCCATATATGTTACAAACTGAATATATACTGTTGAATAAATTATTGTTCTATATGAATGGCTTCCTTGAAAAAACTAACAAATATTGAAATCTCTTTTAAAGATTCTCATTTTCTTTGATTTGTCTGAATGTAGGTGTTGTTCAGTTTCTTGCAGTTCCAGTATAACTATATACATATATAGCTATATGGAATATAAAGGATAATAATATAAGTCCTCACATCAGTGCATTTATTTGTACTAGGAGAAAGTCATTGGCCTGCTAAGTGTGATGTCAGGAATTCTGTGACAGTGTTGATAAAGAATAGGAGCACGAGGAAAGCAAATCAGTGTTATGAGAAAGTAAAGAAGGATTCGTGCCAAAGATGCATTTTAATAGTTGACTGTAGGCTTAGTAAGGTCTTTAAGGAGGGTGGTAAGCAGAAGTGTGTTTGGGGAGAGTTCTGTCACCACTGTGAGGGACTGACTGAAAAGGAAGGAGAAGAGCAAGTGATTTGCTACAGAGAGCACAGTCCTTCAGAGAGGAAATAACTGTGACAGTGAATTGTAATCTTTCAGTGCAGCTCACGGCCTGGAATTATACAGGTCAGAGGACTCAGATTTGAGAGACTTTTGAAAGAGACAAACCTTCATGTTTACCTGTAGGGATCAGTAATAGAGAAGCCAAGAGGGTGTTTTGCTTTGAAATCTAGAGGGACGGTTCTATGGTTGATCTAAATTAATAAATGTGAGAAAGGTCAGTTTAGAAAGAAAAGTAATTAATTGAGTTTTACACATGTTGCATTTATGGAGTTAAAAAATAAGGGATAGCAAGATAGCTTAGCAGCAAAATAGCAAGATAGCGCCAAGCCTAATAGCATGAGTTTGAGCCCCAGGACCTACACAGTAGGAGTGAACCAACTCACACATGTTATTCTCTCGCTTCCACATGTGCACCCTGGCACACACCTCCACCTCCCCCATACAAAATAAGTAAAGTTCAAAAATTCTGTGAATGTGTGTATGTGTGTGTGTGTGTGTATGTATGTATAATTTCTGAGATTTCTGTTAAGAAGGGAAGGAAGGGGAGGAGGAAAAAGAAAAAAGTTTTAAGATGGAAATTCAGGCTTTTGCTGAGGATCTCTCAAGAAGTCTAGAAATAGCAGTCTGTGTGTGTGTGTGTCTGTCTGTCTGTCTTTCTGTCTGTGTCTGTGTGCGTGTGTGTCTGTGCAGATATGAAGAAAAATACAGTGCATTGGTTTCTTTCCCTTTGAATTAGACATAATTTTCTGCTTACATTCAACCATGGCTCCCAGGAGACTGCTAGATCCTTTGCTCAGCTACAGGACATCGTCAAAGAAGTATGAAATCCCCAAGAAAGTGTCACTGCTAACATCCCAGAGTGGCCAGTTGTTCTCTATACACGTGACATGGTTTTTAACTTTCTCTATATGTGGCTATGTATATGAGTAGCAGGTAGTACAAATTGAAGAATAATATATAGTATGATTTATACATATTAAATGTTAACATCTAAATGGTCTTAATTTTTTTCTTTAGCTGTTACATGCATATATTAACAGAGCATCTAAAGAACAAAGGGACAAGTTCCTGAAGAACCGCGGCTTTTCCTTACTAGCCAACCAGTTATATCTTCATCGGGGAACTCAGGAATTGTTGGAGTGCTTCACTGAAATGTTCTTTGGTCGGCACATTGGCCTGGATGAAGAGTGAGTTCTCTGCCATAGCTAAGAGATCTTTTGTCTTATATATAAAATTAGGTGATTCTTTTGGATCATCAGAAAAAATTCTATAAATCATTTTCCAGGAAATTAATTTATTATTTTACATATGACAATCCTTTTACTTATTTCTTAGTATTTTACTCACTAGTTAGAAACTGGAAACAAACAACTGCAATGGAAAGTGAAAGTGACAGAAGATTTGACATATCATGAAAAAGCTACCCTGAAAGAAAGGTGGCCCCTTTAATCTCAGTTATATGATATTTGTGACCCATACAGAACTTCCTCAGTCCCCTCAGAGTCCTTCTTTGGAATTTCTGGATGTGCTGATTGTTCAGATTTGACTTTGGTGTAATGCTTAAGAATTAACAATACAATCAAAGATAAAGAAAAAAATTCGCTGAAACTAAAAGTTTGGCACAAATTTTTTTCTGTTTGATAGAGAAAATATATATATTTCTTTAGTGTGGCAGACAAATTCAGACCTTGGGGAACTTAGATTATTTACTGTGGTCATTTTATGCATATGTGTGTATTACTGGAGATCAAACCCAGGACCTTATGCATGCCAGTCAAGTACTCTACTGCTGAGCTATATCCCAGCCATGGTAATTTTGGTAGTAGTTTTCATTTGCATGAATTTTTTGTTTTGTTTTGTTTTGTTTTAGAGCAATTGTAGTGAGGGGCTGCGGGCAGGCCTGCTTTTCGCCTCACCCGGCTCCCACACGGCTAGCTTAGTCCCAGAAATAACAACACACAAATTGTATTCATTTAAGCACTGCCTGGCCCATTATCTCTAGAGAGTTAGTTACTGACTAACTCTCATATCTTGATATTAACCCATTTCTAATAATCTGTGTAGCACCACGAGGTGGTAGCTTACCGGAAAAGATTCAGCATGTCTGACCTGGTGGCTGGCTCCATGGCATCTGCCCCATTGCCCTCTTCCCAGCATTCTGTTCTGTTTACTCCGCCTACCTAATTTTCTGTCCTATCAAAGGGCCAAGGCAGTCTCTTTATTGACCAATGAAAATAACACAATAGACAGATAACCCTCCTCCATCAAACAATTCTACATTATCTTATTTTATTCTCACAACACTCTTGTAAGGAAATTTGGACAGATACCATCATACTGATTTGTCAATAAGGAAAATATACAAAATATTTAGAATTCTGCTGCACTACAGAAGCAAGTGATATTAAGTCATGGATGAAAGATTTGTTCATGTGTACTGAGCTATTCTTACTAGCTCACTGTCACTAAGATAGTTTGTAAATTTTTTCCTTTACACTTACATAGTTCCACATGGCAGATGTTCTTTGAATACAAGATTGTCAGTAGATGAATTCAGATGAATCCATTGAAGTTATGAAATTGTATGAATATTTTACCTGAGTGTTTATGCATTTTTCTTAGGTTTTGCCTTACTAGATACTATAATCTTTTTTTTTCAGAATTACAAATCCTTATTTCCAACACTTTTTTGATAACTTTAAAATCAGGTTAAAAACAGCTTTGTGGTGTCACGCATTTTTTTCAGTTTGTGTCTGACTGCTCCTAACATGCTCTTCCCTGTATCTTATTTATTACAGATTTGATCTGGAGGAGGTGAAACACATGGAACTTTTCCAAAAATGGTCTATCATTCCAGTACTGGGACTAATAGAGACCTCTCTCTATGACAATATACTCTTGCATAATGCTCTCTTACTTCTTCTTCAAGTTTTAAACTCTTGTTCTAAGGTAGCAGACATGTTGTTGGATAATGGTCTACTGTATGTGTTGTGTAATACAGTAGCAGCCCTGAATGGATTAGAAAAGAAGTAAGTTTATTAAATTGCATCTGATAATTAAAATTTAAATACATCTAATTAAAATTACATCTGATAAGATCATTAGAATGTTACCTTAAAGAGTTGATTTGTTTTAGCCAGGTAATGGTGGTGCACGCCTTTAATTCCAGCACTTGGGAGTTAGAGACAGGGAGATCTCTGTGAGTTCAAGGCCAGTCTTGTCTAGAAGAGCTAGTTCCAGGAGAGGTACCAACGCTACACAAGAAAAACCTTGTCTCAAAAAACCAAAAGAAAAAAAAGAGTTGATTTGTTTTGTAATTCTTTCAAAGAATTTCTTTTCCACAAAATTAAGTTAACTTGGAGATGGCATGTTTTCATCTTTCAGATGAAATGTTTGGTTAAGAATAGTTTGCTTATATGACTTGGTTTTGAGCATTTAGAATTGAAGACAGTAAGTTTACTCTCAGGTATGTTTATAAGCTTCCACTATAGTCTCTGTAGTTCAACCCCCTCTCCCCACAGCTAGGAATAGATCAGATAGAGCTGCATAACTCACTGATCCACATGCAGCTCAGGAACAGCAGAGAATGTGTCTCATCTTTTTACTCATTCACTGCTGTATCACTGCTACTGTGGTCAGTTTATGATACTATGTTAGCACTGCTAGCTTCTAATAGTCAAAAGGACACTTATAAAGCGCTGCCTGCCAGTTGAATAAGAGCTTTGAAAAGTAAATTCTTAATTAGAGTTTGTATTTTTGATGTCTCCACATCTGATAGAGTTTACCATTTTACTAGCAAAATTTTAAAATATGAATCTGTAGATGCACCATCTTATTGTACATCAAAGCACTAAATGTTGTCCATATTTTTGCAGAATATAGAACATATCTGTACCCAGTGATTATCTGGGGCAAAGATAGACTCCTTATACTCAGCTTTCATTGGGCTATATTAATTATATACTATAAATATATAATTAATCATATATATAATGTTGGGCTATATATTATTATATATAGGGTTCATGTGCTTGTGCATATGAAAAGTAAAACCACAAAGTATTGTATTTCCTCAGCACATTTAGTCTTCATTGCAGTGCAAAAAATTGATAAAGATTGGAAGATGCCTATAGGTTTGTTCTGAAAGTAGTTTTTCCTAAAAATAAATTATACTGATAGTCCCTGTGTGATACTGTATTAATTGACTGTAAGAAACTTATATTTCTAACCCTTACTTAATTTGAAAAAAAACAAATATAGAAAAGTATTTGAGCCTGTGTCATATACCTGAGTAGATCATCAAGGTTAAATTTGTGGGCATAGTAACTGATTCATATTTATTGTGTGTTTATAAGTGATTAATACACGTTAAAGCTTATTATCCTTCATTCAAGTTCAGTATAACTTTAAACTTATAATACCTAAAATTAATTTAAACAGCTGAAATGCAGAGAGATTAATTAATTAATTTGTTCAAATTAACTAACCCTTAGTTTTGTTACTACACCTTATTCTTTACCCTTCGTGTAGGCTAGGAACCTGTGTGAGTATCCCCTTAGTATCTTGTGTTAATCTCTATCTGCTGTATCTGATGCACTTCTAACTTATCTAGTTCTCTGCAAACTGTATTTTTGACAGGACTCAAAATGTCTTTTTCCATTCCTGGTGTACAGGGGTATATTGCTCACTGTAGGGTAAGCATAAGTAAGTGTTGAATGAATGCATACTGATAGCATAGAATTTAACCAGCTCTTTGTCTTAAATTGTTGGCTATTTTGCTTATAAATGTCTTGGATTTCTTGTTTTGTTTTGTTTTTGACTCATTTTAGCATTCCTTTGAACGAATACAAATTGCTTGCCTGTGATATACAGCAACTTTTCATAGCAGTTACAATTCACGCTTGCAGTTCCTCGGGCTCTCAGTATTTTAGAGTTATTGAAGACCTTATCGTACTTCTTGGATATCTTCAGAATAGCAAAAACAAGAGGACACAAAGTAAGAATGAATTTTTATGAATTTTTTCTCATAACTCTTTTACTGAAGGTTTAACCTTAATTATGTGTTGGTATTAATTGTTCTTAGAAAGCAGCCTTTGAATGGTTGAAAATAGAGTGATTGATGACGTGATATAATTAGTTTCTGGCAATATACTACTGGCAGAAACTAGTAACATTTTTTTTTTAACTGAGTAGAATGCAAAGGCTTATGTTGAAGAGGAATGATCTTTAATTTTCTTTAATTGGGGCTACTAAAGTGACTGAAACCTGAAAGCATGCGGATTATTGAAGCTTTTTAATTTATACAAAATTACTGATTTTGAAAGTTATTTAAAATGAAATACATTTATGGTTTATTATTTTTTCATTCAAATTTCTATAGTAAGGCTGAGTATGATGATACATATTCAAAGTGTGGAGGCAGGAGGATCAGGAGTTCAAGTTCATCTTCAGCTACATAGCAAGTTAACAATCAACATGGGATACAGGAGACATTGTTAGTCTCAAAAAAATAACAAAAATTTTATAGTGCCCGTAGAGGAATTTTCTTTAACGTTATTTTTAACTTATGTCTAAGTCCTTTTCATTTTGATATTGAATATTGTGATTTGTTTAGATATTGAATATTATATACCTTATATAGTAGATGATATATTAAATTAATTTAGTTAAAATATTCAAACAATGATAGCTTGAAAACATTCTAGTCTCTTCTGGGTTTAGATATGGCTTTGGCCCTGCAGCTTAGAGTTCTCCAGGCTGCTTTGGAGTTTATAAGGAGCACAGCCAATCATGACTCCGAAAATCCAATAGATACAGTCCAGTCGCCTTCTGCTCACCACCATACAGTGTCTCAGAAGCGGAAAAGCATTGCTGGTGAGTATTAAAACGGCATTTAAATAATTACACATTGAAGGCAGCTATACAGTTTATTCTAATGTCATTTGCTTTAGAAATATTTTTCTTGCTTGGCATGGAAGCACATGCCTTTAATCCCAGCACTAGGGAAACAGAGGCAGGTATGTTTCTGGGAGTTTGAGGCTAGCCCTATCTAACATACCGAGTCTCATCTCCAAGGAATTAAAATGTATTTCTTGGTTTTAAAAAAAATCAAATTATAGCTGGGCAGTGGTGGTGCACGCCTTTAATCCCAACACTCGGGATGCAGAAGCAGGTGGATCTCTGTGAGTTCGAGACCAGCCTGGTCTACAAGAGCTAGTTTAAGAACAGGCTTCAAAGCTACAGAGAAACCGTGTCTCGAAACCCCCCCAAAAAAAAATTAATTATAAAATCTGAGAAACATTGTATAGAGAGAACTTTGACTTCTGTGAGGAGTATGGACTAGAAGAAAGCAAAGTGCAGAATCCAGGCAGATAGGGGTAGCTTGCAGATGGATGGAATACACATGGTGTCAGAGCTTTCTGTGAATTCGTGTGAATCATCAAATGATAAATGCTGATACATTTTCCACAAAAACTGCTGCTGCTTTTATAGAAACATAAACTAGAAAGGTAACCTAGGATCTGTGTTCATATACACATAAACATATACATATGTATCTATTATCTGTATACAGTGGATATACATAATTATGTGATAGAATGTACTAGTAGTTTAGCTGCCTCTTAGAACATAGTTTCTGCAGCAGCTGTTTTATGCACACACTTGGATACATTTGAACAAAGTGCTCGGTATATTTCTTGGAGTTACTCTCACAGTTTTAAAAGCTTTTAAGTTCAAACCTTTCTCTCCTTGTACTAATTTTCATCTTTGGGTTCAGTGCTATGCAAAATTTTAAAGCCATGTGATGAAAATCCCACCCATAGAAAATACTTCTAAATATGTTTGTAGTAATATGTTTAAATTATGATAAATAAAACTTATAAAATATTCATGTGTAGTACGAGGGTCGGCTTGCTGGGGTATCTGTTCCCGCCCAGTACCCCAAAGCCGGCAAGTCCCAGAGAAAAATCACACACAAGACTCTATAAGATTATAAACTGATTGGCCCATTAGGGCAGGCTTCTTATTAGTCCTTGTAACTTATATTAATCCATTATCATTATCTATGTTAGCCACACGGCTCAGTACCTTTCTCAGCTGGGCAGGTTACATACTTCCTCTCCAGTGGTCTGGGCAGAACTGCGGAGGGAGCTTCCTGCTTTCCAGAATACTCCCAGTCTCTTTGCTCCACCTCTACTTCCTGTCTGACTTTCCTGCCTATACTGCCTGCCTGGCCAATCAGCGTTTTATTAAAATATGACTGACAGAATACAGACAATTCTCCCACACCATTCATGTAACTAAACTTGCTGCCCCTATATATTCTTCCTGGTTTAATATCTAGATAGTATCTCTTCTTGAACCACTCCCCCATTTTATCTGTCTTTTGTCCCAGGTAAAAATTGTGTCCTTTTCCTTATCTAACTGTGGTGTTTCGCTTCCTATATTCCATGGCATGGAATCTTGTTTCTCTAGCAGTATCACATGTAGGTTTTACATTCTTAAACTCACAGAGGAGTTAGACATTGTTATGTTTCAGATCAGTCTTCCTTCAGCCTCACATGTGGATCATTCTGTTTGGCAGTCCTGAGTTCCTGTCAGCCCAGTGAATGGGCCAGATTCAGTCTTTTCACACACGTGCACAGAGGGGTGGGGGGGCGCGATGGGGAGATATTTTTGCCGAAATGGTATTATTCTCTACCATCGGTTTATAAAATAACTTCTATTTCTGATCAGTGTAGACATCCTTTCACATTAAAGAACACAGATGTCCTTTAATGGATGTTTGGTAGTTCCTGTATTGTGTGTTGTGATCTTCCCTAACTTTTTTACTTTGAGCTTTTGCCATTATAAACAAGATCATAAATATACAGTTTTTCAACTAAAAAACTTTGTGTGAAGTAGAGGAAGTGGTAGAGTATTATTTGAGATGATCCATGTTAATTATCATTCATACAAATAGATAATAGATTAGTATATTTAGCATACAAATGAATTTCCTTTGTATTTAAACCAATAAAAACAATATCAACATGAAATATGCTTTATTCTTTTGAGGGATGAGATAGATATTGCATTTATATTCATTATTTAATTAATTCTCTTGATAAAAATTCTCTTCATTCATTCATTCAACCATCAAATAATTAATGTGTACCAGCCATGTACATAGAGCTGGAGGAAGTGATGGACAAGCATATAAACAAATGACTATAGTGTCAGATAATGATAAATATCTTCCTGTGACATAGCTCTGCTTTATTTTTTTAATATATACCTTCTAACAAGGAAACTGGGGCTTAGAGAAAGAAGTGCTTAAGGCTTCCCCAGACCATGCGACTCTAAAGCATGAAGTACACGTCCACATTCACAAATAAAGATGGTGTAAGACTCTTATTCAGTGTCTTACTGCCTTGCTTTGCCCAAAATATGTTTGTCATTGTATTATACATAAGGAATCTGTGGATAATGTGAGAATGAATCGACCTCGAAGATTAGGAATATCGTCCAACAATAATATTTTTAATATCTCTAAGGATTATTTTCTTTTTTGTTTCTTTTTTGCCTCAACGATGACTCTTCCCACCAAAATTATTAACTGATTAAAAATACTAGTGGACAATCTAAAAAAAAACTATTAAAAATTTAAATATCTTGTAGGGTAAGTCATTAAAACCTGTAATAGTTTAGTCAGATGCAAGTGATTTGTAAAAAAAGAAAAGTTGTTGATAGAAATTGATATTTGTTTTCATAATTTAAAACAAAGGTTCAATTCCACTGAAGGGTTCTGTTACTCCTCATCTACCAAGACGTCATTTTGGTTCCTATGGTCAGCTTCCAATGCCCCTCTTCAGTCCATTAAATCAAGAATTCTCCCAGCTCTCTCCTGGATGCACCATGTGTGCAGCGCTTCCCAGAGCAGGTGCAGTAAGCACAGGAACAACACTTTGCCTTGTTCAGTCTGGGGAGGTGTTTCTTCTCAGGAAACGCTTCCTAAATGATGCATTTACCCCAATCGTTGTACTGACAAATCACTGGGCTTGTGTCTACTTTGTGATTTCTTCACTCTTGCTGACTGATTTCTTATTTCTCATTATGTATAATTTTCCAAACTATAGAATTCAACAGGGATTACCAGGGCATAGTAACATTATTACTAAATTATCACAGTCATGATCATCATCTTTTTCTTCTTCTTTTTTTTTTAACCTAAATGTCTTATTCTTTAAAACTGTTGATGATTTTGGAATACAAGGAAGTGAAACAGTGCAAATAGTCGAACAGGTGTCAAAACCACACATGCCCATCTGATACTCTGAGTTTTTCAGAAGACTCAGACTTGAACAAATGATCAGCATCCTCCTGTGTCACAGGCTTCAATGCTGTCATTTTGGACTTGAAATCAGTAGTACTGTTGCACTTCTTTGGAGAAGGAAAAGTGCTAACTTCTCTTACTCTTTTTTTCCTTAATATAAATTAATTTTGTAATAAAAAGTTTTTCTTTTTATGCATTGGCCATCATTTACTGTGGCATTGGATTATTTATGTACTTGAAGGTCCTCGAAAATTCCCCCTGGCTCAGACAGAATCTCTCCTGATGAAGATGCGCTCGGTGGCCAGTGATGAGCTACACACTATGATGCAGAGGAGGATGAGCCAGGAGCACCCCAGCCAGGCCTCGGAGGCAGAGCTCGCCCAGAGGCTGCAGAGACTCACCATCTTGGCTGTGAACAGGATCATTTACCAAGGTCAGAACTCACTTTTCTCCCTTTCAGTGCAGATTTACAGGTTTAAATATGTCAGATGGAGGTGATTAGGTTTGCTTTCTTTTTTTAAAAAAAACATTTATTTATTTATTATGTACACAGTGTTCAGCCTCCATGTATGCCTGCAGGCCAGAAGAGGGTACCAGATCTCATTACAGGTGGTTGTGAGCCACCATGTGGTTGCTGGGAATTGAACTCAGGACCTCTGGAAGAGCAGTCAGTACTCTTAACCTCTGAGCCATCTCTCCAGCCCTAGGTTTGCTTTCTTAAGACATAATTTTTCTTTCTCTTCTGTAGCCTTATGTTAGAGACTAATACTTTACTTCTTAACATGTTAAATACTAGTCTGTGTTGGCCATTGATTTCAAAACAATATTTTTTTCAGCTTTTCTTTGGACAAAGTAATATATTTATGGGCTATTATTAGAAATAATAAAGAGATCCTGCAATTTTTCCCCATGAGATCTTGCAAAATTAAAACACAGTGTCACTCTCAGTAAGGAGACATGGATATAGTCAAGGAGGACATTTCTATCCCCAGAAGGAATTGCCATGTTGCCTTTTTATGGCCAAACTCACTTTCTTCCTCCTCAGCCCCTACCTACCTCCAATTTACCCTGCATTTCTGTGTTTTTACCATTTTTACAATGTTTTTAGAAGACAGCCAGACACAGTGATTTGTGCCTGTGGCGATCCCAGCACTGAGGTGGGAGGACTGTTTGAACCTAAGATGTAGTGTACACCTTTAATCCCAGAGTGCTGGGAAGGCAGAGGCAGGCAAATCTCTGAGTTAGAGGTCAATCTGGTCTACATAGTGAGTTCTAGGATAGCCAGAGCTACATAGTAAGACCCTGGCTTGGAAAAATTTTATTCTATAAATATGATATTAAGTCCTTTGGCATTTTTATATAGTGAAATTCTCTAGGGAATCATTCTGCTTATTTTGAATGTATCAACAATCTGTTTGGTTGGAATTTTGTTTGTTTTACTGGACAGTATTGTTACGATGTAGATGTACCAAAGTCTGTTTAAGCCCTTATCTGTTGAAGGCAGACGATAGGAAGAAAGAAGTAATTGTCTGGCCATAAAAACATATGGCAAGCCCAAGGGGAATTTTGTTACTGTGGTTCTGCTTTAGCTTTTCTGATTTATATGTGGAACAACAGACTTCCAGACTAAATCCAAACTGAACCAGGATCATCACATTATAGCATTAAAAGGCTAGTGCATGTAGCCATCCATCCCAGATCCATCTAATCTGTGTCATGTGGCCTTTCAGTTGATTTGTACAGGAGTCGAATGGTCTTAGTAATTTCTAACACTTTTCATCTTCATTAGCAAACTTGACCTTTACAATTTTGTAACTGAAATATTTTTAAATACCTATATTGTTTTAAGTGAATTCACTGTTTGATCACATTTTATCTAGTTTAAATATCTACCACATTTATATTATGTTAATATAGTAATACAGATTTTAAAATTTTTATTTTTATTTATTTGTGTGAAACAATCTCTACAATCCCTAGATGTCCTTTAACTCACTATGCAGACCAAGATGGCCTCAAACTCACAGAGATTACCTGCCTCCTGAGTGCTGGGAATAAAGACATGCACCAATAGACCTGACTAGAGGATTTTTATAAATTTAATTAAAATATATTATTTTCCCCCTTTCTTTCCTACCTTCTGCTCTTCCCATGTCTCTCCCTTTCTGCTCCCTCTCAAATTCATGCCTTCTTTTCCTTTAATTATGTGTGTGAATAAATATATAAATGCAACTTGCTGAATTCATTTAGTATTGCTTGTATGTATATGTTTCAGTACTGATTACTTGGTTGTAGATAACCATTAAAGTGCTCATCTCAGGGGAAGGTTAATTCTCCTCTACTCAATAGTGGTTAATTGCCTGTAACTTTTCATCTAGGAGTAGTGCTCTGCAATTTCTCACATCTACTTTGATATGTCAACTGTTGCTGTCATTGTTCAGGTCTTGTTTAAGCAAACATATTGTTGAAATTTCTTGAGTGCAGCTTTCCTGTAATATCTACAAAATACAATCTTACAGAAGACTTCCTGGTCTTCTGGCTCTTACAGTTTTTCTACCCTAAGTCCCACAATGTTCTCTAAGCTGTAGGTGTAAGGTTGTATTGTAGATGTATTGGGGTTGGGTACCTCATGATCAGTTGTTCTGTTCATTTTGGTTAATTGTGACTTTCTGAGATGATCTTCATCTGCTGCAAAAAGAAGCTTTTTTGATGAGGGGTGAGAGCTACACTCTTCTGTTAAGTGTAAAGATAGTGGGGGGCTGGTGAGATGGCTCAGTGGTTAAGAGCACTGACTGCTCCTCCAGAGGACCTGGGTTCAATTCCCAGCACCCACATGGCAGCTCACAGCTGTCTGTAAATTCAGTTCAAGAGAAAAAAATAAAATAAAATTAAAAAAACAACAACAAAAGTGTAAAGATAGCTATTTAGACTGTTTACATTACACTGGTTTAAGAAAATGGCAGTTGCAGGTTTTTTTCCGAAATCCATGGCATCACTAGCCACTGGTGATTGGCTAGATTTATAGTACCTGGCATGATTTCACTCCTTTAGCAGCCCTTAATCCAGTTTGATAGCTGTTGATTACTGCCTAGATGTACCTTCAAGAATATCTTGCTGTGCTGGTCATTGTGGTTTATAGGTGTCACAACTGGATTGCTTTCCTTCCTTGGCAACTTGAATAACATTTTCTTGTATAATGACAGCTAGTTCTCAGGAAGGAGGCTTTCAGGTCAGATCCAGCTAGAGTCTTCAAAATCCTGTGTCTACAGTACATGGTATCTTCAGTAATAGGGACTTGTCTTCAGACTTCTGGAAAGCAACCAAGGGCAATAGCAGTAACCCATTTTGTTTTGGGAGTCTCTTGGCCTCTTCTAACCAGCAACTTGAAAGGAGGTTTTTCATGCCCAATACCAAGGTTTTTATTAGACTTTTTAGGTTAGGTTTTGTATATGGCTTTTGGAGATCCCAAGTGGCATAACTTCATTAAAATATACACAATTATATGTATTATACGTAATTTTAGATAAATATAAAATAATTCTCTGTGGCTATATCAAATATCCTCAGGTTATTTATCCCACCTCTTTTTCACAGAAGGTAATTTCACCAACATCATTACTATATATAATCAGTGAGTTAACTAATTTTTTAATTTTTTTAATTCAAAGAGTTGAATTCAGATATTATTGACATTTTGAGAACTCCAGAAAATGCAGCCCAAAGCAAGACCTCAGTTTCCCAGACTGAAATTTCTGAAGAAGATATGCATCATGAGCGACCTTCTATATGCAATCCATTTCAGAGAGAAATGTTCACATATCTGGTAGATGGATTCAAAGTGTCTATTGTAAGTACCTTAGTGAATTAGAAGTGTCCATTTACAAAAACTGAGTAGAGGGCTACATGTCTAAACTGTGAGTTTCCAAAATCGTATTTCTTTTTGTTGTTAGCATTTTTCTGCAGTTAAAACAATTTGAATTAGTTATTCCATTTTGTTTGTTTGTTTTGGAGGTGTTTGTTTTGTTTTGTTTGTTTGTTTGAAGTAACGATTCACTATGTAGCCTATGTTGACTTTGAACTTAACATTGCTCATGTCTCAGACTCCTGCAAATTGAGGTGGCAGGTGTGTGCCATTATGCCTGGCATAGATGTTCAATAATAGTGCAATATATTTTGCTGACTTACTTGTTACTTGTAGCATCAGGGAAGAGTAAGGTTTTGATGATTACTGTGACTGTAAATGAATATGCTATTTTTTAAGGCTTTATTTATAGCTACATTCTTGAGTTTTTTAATTAATATAATGTTTGGGTCTTGGAATAAACATATCTGATGCCTTCAAAATAATATAGAGAATATCACTATCATCCCACTTGAGTTTCTTTAGATCATTTATATTTGTCCATGGGAAACAAATTGATCAGTTCACTATGTCAGTAGTACCAAAAGCCAGTCTAATTCTAGAATGCCATGAGTCATCACTGTCAATCTCTGAATCTGAACTACACTTTAGTGTCCATCTCTGATCATTAAATAAGCTGTAAATGCACTTAGAATTCAATCACTCAAACATAAGATCTTAAGAGTAAGAATAATAGGAAAGCCTTTCTGAAGTTCTGGATAAACTCTAAAATATAACAATTCCAATATTAAACCCAGGTGGCTTGGTCAATACTAGACTACTGGTAGAGCTACAGTTAAAATAACCTTGTTGGGTATACATTAGGGAAAATTGATGATCAATTTCTATATAGTTCTAAATTTGTAACTATTGTACTTACTGTGATAGTACTGATTCGACTTTATTATGAGTTCCTTGTCTTTTATACTGTAAAATCAAAGTGACCTTACTATTGTTCTCTTGTTTTGATTTGATTTTAATTGACATTCTGTAATCTCTTGGTCATTTTTGAAAAATGATTCATGACATTAGCTTCTCCTTCTGTGCTTATCTCTTTCTGTACTTGTAGCAAAAATATATAAAGTTCTGAATATTATTTAAATCTGTCTCTTAAACTCTCATTTGTGTAGATATGTATATGAGTGTCTAATTTAGAATATTAAGTCTAGAATGAATCATGCTCTATTGTCCTCCTTGAGTTGTGTCAAATTAGTATATTATTGCTTAAGAAGTCTGATCCTGAACTATCCAGCTTGCTCAGCAGGTAAAAAGACTACACAAATGTTGATGATCTGATATTGATCCCTAGAGCCCATATAAAGGTAGAAGAAGAGAAACCAACCCCACAGAGTTGTCCTTTGACCCCCACATGCATGCTGTATCACACACTCTCCCTACACACAATACATCTGCTACTAATAATATTTAGATTTTTAAAGTCTGATCCTAATTCACTCCTATTTTGACTTAGGGTTCAAATAAAACCAGTGGTTATAAGCAACAGTGGACTAAAATCTTGGGGTCTTGTAAAGAAACTTTCCGAGTCCAACTTGGGAGATTGCTAGCACATATTTTGTCACCAACCCATACTGTCCAAGAAAGGAGGCAAATATTTGAAATAGTTCATGAACCAGCTCATCAAGATATACTTCGCGACTGCCTTAGCCCATCCCCACAAGTAAGTATCTTAGCATTTGATAAAGCCTTTCAAAACAAGAATGAAATTAAACTGCCCCTGTTGTCAGGAGTATAGTTTTCTTACCAAACAAATTTAATCTGATACCTTCCCTCACATGCTTTTTAGGCTTGATTTGACTTTTCTGTGGTCTTTTCCCAGTTATTTCCAGGACTTAGATTAGAAATTATGTATCTGAGTTCTTAAAAGGTCTTATATGGTTACTTGGTGCCATATTGTAAAGTATTTTCCTTTTTAAAATACATTTTGAATTAAAATCTAATTATATTACTCTCTCCACTTTTCTCCCTCCAGTCCCTCCCTACTTCCCTCTTCCCACACTAACTTACTAGCCTTTTTCTTGGATTATTGTTGTTCCAGGTATATATGTGTATAAATATGTAAACACAGCCCGCTGTGTCTGTTTTTGTTGTTGAGAACTCTTCACTCTCCTGTTCTCTACTAGACAGCTTGTCCTCTAAAGGACTGCTCTTTACGCCTTTTGTTGGCTGCATGCAAGCTTTTTTCTGTTGGCTTTCTCCTAGGGTTGGAAAGCTCACAGCTGCGCTTCCCATTCAACTCCTTTGTAATGAATTCTTTTCCTTTCAGGATAGCTCTCCTCACTGTTCCTTGCAACTCTTCCACCAAATCTCCTTTGTCCACCTTGTATTTCTCTTAACCCTTCCTTCTTCTAGTACATTCAGAACACGTCACTCTGAGAACCTCACTGAAAACTCTTGTTATTTTTACAAAGATTTATAACAGATTGAGTTTCTTAAGTAAGTTTGTTTTGTTTTGGTTTTTAAGATGGAAACTGTTGTCCAGGCCTATCTTAAACTTGGGGACTAAAGTGATCTTCCTGTCTTTGCCTCCTGTGATGTGTACTTTTTGAGAGCTGAGAACAAAAAGAGATCTTTTTACATGTGTCCTAATACCTTTTCTCATTGAAAAACAGTTGATCAAAGGATAGTAAAATGGATAGTATTTGAAAACATCAAGTGTTTCTTTGCATATTCTTGTTTTGTAGCCCAGACATCCAGATAGCAATCCTTCTGTCTCTGTCTACAAATGCTGAGGTCTAAGCCACTGTTCCTGATGGCTTTTTTTTCCAGATATCTTTTTAAAGATAGTTTAGAATGTCATTGAATACTAAGCTGATATAGTTTTAATGTAAAACAAACATTCCTTTTAAGACACATGGAAAATACCCCAGCCATGCACCACTTTTCTTTATTTGCCAACTTTTCAATGCTTTTACTCTCATAGCGTCTGTTGCTTTTCCTCTTTTGGTCAGATAGCAGCTGTCTTCTGACTACTTTAAAATGTTGCGTTAAAATAAGCTTTGCTACTTTCACTGCTGCATATGTTCGTCTTAGGCTCTTAGCAACATGATGTGATTCAGCATGTTGGCTTAAATATCAACTAAGATGTAATCGTTTCTAGATCCATTTGTTGACATTTAATTCTATTCACAGTTTAAAATGCCATAAAGCCAAATTCGGTGATGTTTGTATCATTGAAGATTTAAAGGGCATGTGTTTATTTTGTTGGCATCATTATTGTTTAACATGTATGTACACATGACAATCATATGTGATAGACATTGTGTGGAAGGCCCACCCAATAAAATTTGATTTAAGTTTGCACTTCAAAGGTTAGTTGTCTTCACCGTAAGAACTCCAATTTTGGCTTTAGGTCTGTCTGCTCATAGGCTGGCCCACACCAGCCCTCCCGACACTTGTGTAGATCTCATGAGATGCAGATCTTACTGCCTTGAGTTTCTTGCCTCTTCTTTTCCTGAAAGGAGTCAGTTTTGACGAGCTAGGGACAGTCTTTTGTTTCTAAAATCTTACCATTTTCTGAGTGAAACTCAAAGGAAAAGGGATGGAGACATACTTTTACTTTAAGGTTAAAAGACAGTTTCTTTTCTAGTTCAGTGTTTTTGTCTTTTCCTTTATACCCACTTCATTTTCTATTTTTTCTCAACAAATTCTCCCTGGAAGCTGGATAACTAGATTGCTTCATTTCAACCATTTATGAAAAGTTTCAAATATACACAGAATAATATGATGAATACCACATAAACATCATGTCAAACATAGATTTAATATTGATAGTGTCTTTCTTACACTGGTAGTGCCATTTCTTTTTCTAATTTATTTAACAGTTTATTAAAGTTTGTAGAATTTATGACATTTTCTAGATTCTTTTTTAAAACACTTATTTTTCTATTATTAAAACAAATAAAATTAGGAATATCTAATACATAATTAAATTTTTCATCTACCCTATCATGTTTTTACAGCTATATTGAAGTTGACCCAACCAGTTTTAGAAATATAACTAAATTTATTATTAAATAATTTAAATGGAAAAATAAAAAAATATATAACTAAAGCATTATAATTTTTTTTAAAGCATGGAGCCAAGTTGGTTTTGTATTTGTCAGAGTTGATACATAATCATGAAGATGAGTTAAATAAAGAAGACCTGGACACAGCAGAACTGCTTATGAATGCTTTAAAATTATGTGGCCACAAGTGCATCCCTCCCAGTGCTCCTTCCAAACAAGAGCTCATTAAAATGATCAAAGAGGTGGGTCTATCAGTCAGAGTTGTTTTTTAGGAAATCCTGCTGTACACTCTTCACATAGTGACGTAAAGATTTTTTTTCACTGTTGGTAACATTGATGATGAGCTTGCAGTTATTCTTTCATTTTTACCACAGGAGTTTTTTATCAGGAAACTAAAAAACAGACTTATTTTGAGGAGCTTTCTATTTTTTGGTTCTCGTCATCCATTATCTATAGCCTTCAATGAAGGAAAGCTTTTTTAAGAATTATTTATTTTATGTGCATGAATGTTTGCCTGCATGTAAATCTGTATATCACATATATGCAGTGACTTTGGAGATCTGAAGAGAAATCAGAGTCACAGGTAGTTGTGAGTCATCGTGCTGGCACTGGGAAGTGAACCCCAGTCCTTGACAAGAGCAGCAAGTGCTCTTGACCACTGAGCTGTTTTTATGTCCTGATGAAGCACAGATTTTATAGGGGCGAGCAAGTTGAAACATACCTGGACTTAAGGGTTTTTTTAACAAGCAAATGAACTCAGCAGGCTGGGGAACATATTTTTCTGTTCTAATGTCAATGGCTCAAACTATACAAAAAATAAAGAGGGAAATTATAATGTTGTTCAAGTGGCTCATATTACAGTCTATTGAGAGTAATAAGTTTTCCTTTATTAACTTGGTTTCAAAATTACTTTGTTAAGCTCAGTGCCAATATTATATGAGAAATAACAAGTTTGGGGCTCAGAATGTAGATGAGTATATAGAGCGCTTACCTAAAGGGCCTGGATGTAGTGGTATACACTGTAATCCCAGCACTAGAGAGGCTGAGGCTGGAGGATCGGGAGTTTATGGTCATCCTTGGTTACATAGTGAGTTCAGTGCCAACCTGAGATACATGAAATTCTGTCTCAAAAAAAGAAAAAGGAGAATAAGTTTTATACAATATTATTGAATTCTTTTAGGAACAGAAGAAATATGAAAATGAAGAGAGTGTGAGTAAAGGAGCGTGGCAGAAAACAGTTAACAATAATCAACAGAGGTGAGCTACAGTGTATCTGTGTGCATGTGTATGTATATATGCTATATATATGCTGGAGATGAGACTCAAGTTCTCATACTTGCTAGTCAAATGCTACAGCACTGAGCTGTACCCCCAGCCCTCAGATGTACTACTACAGTATTATTTAATGTTCCATGGATACTTAACTTTGGAACAATTTTGTTTAGTCTCTTTCAGCGGCTCGATTTAAAATCCAAGGACATATCTAAAATTGCTGCAGATATCACCCAGGCCATATCTCTCTCCCAAGGAATTGAAAGAAAAAAGGTAATTCAGCACATCAGAGGGATGTACAAAGTCGACCTGAGTGCCAGCAGACACTGGCAGGAGCTCATCCAGCAGCTGACACACGACAGGTGTGTACTGGGAGCACATCTGGGTCAGCTTTTATATATGATGTTAAATACTGTTTTCACTATAGAATTTAAATTTGTTAAACTAGTTAAGGAAACATCTAATTATCATTTTTGCAATCTTTAAAGATAGTCACATGAACTTCTTTTAATTCTTGAAGCGAAACCTAAAGGCAGTAGTAGGTCTTTCAGATAGTAAAATTGACTTCAATTTTAAAATGTTTTTTTTTCAAAAGGATAGAGAAATTGTCAAAAGAGTGTAGTTAAGAGTGTAGTTAAGAATTAGATCTTTTTCTATCTTAGACTTTATCAGTATGATTTTAAAGATGCATTATCAGAAGGCTAGAAAGGTGCCTCAGTTGTGCAGAGTGCTCATGCTCTTGCAGAGGTCAGGTTTCAGTTCCCCAGCACCGTCCTGGCAGCTCACAAGCCACCTGTAGCTCCAGTTCCAGGAGATCCAATGCGCTCTTGTGGCCTCCTCAGGTACTAGGCACACATATGGTCTACATCCATACATGCAGAAAAATGTTCATACATGTATAAATAAATCTTTTTTAAAAGATGAATTGTTAACTGAGTAGTGGTAGTACACGCCTTTAATCCCAGCATTTGGGAAGCAAGGCAGGTGGATCTCTGTGAGTTCGAGGCTAGCCCGCTCTACAGAGTGAGATCCAGGACAGGCTCCAAAGCTACAGAGAAACCCTGTCTCAAAAACCAAAAAAAGTGAATTACTAATGATTAAAGGAAAATTAATGTGTCATTCTTTATATTTAATTGAGATAGCTAGCTACAGTCAGGCGTGATGGTGCATGCCTTTAATTCTAGTACTTTGTTGACAGAGGCAAAAAGATCTCTGTGAGTTCAAAGCCAGCTTGAACTACTTAGTGAGTTCCAGGACAGCCAGAGCTACAAAATGAGACTCTGTCTCAAAAAAAGAAACGAAAAAAATAGCTTATTAGCCTGACTTTGAGTACTAAAATACACTAATGATTATATAATAATGGAAATTGCAAACAGAATTACACTTAGAAAGTTTATAAAATAACACTTGCCTAGCATGTGATAGACCCTGAGGTCAATCCCCGGTACCCCCCCCAAAAAAAACTTTTTAAGTAGATGAAATTAGGAAATTGGTCTATATATTTCTACAGAATTGATAACATTCTCAGCTAAGTGCAACATAACTTGGAAAGAATTTAGTGGTTTGAATTTGAATTTTAATGGTGTTTATTATATTTAAGGACAAAAAGTAAGGAAATTTGTTTTCAGAAAATCTGTTGAAGAATTAATATTTTCATCCATAGATATAAAGTATAATTCCATTATTCCTGAAGTTTGAAAGAGCAGAAAGCATGAGTACTCTCTTGATGTACATTAGACTTTTTAAACAAATTGAAAATACTTATTATTGACAGAGAGTAATTTGCCTTTTGTGTTTGCTTTATGGTCCTTTGAGACAGACTCCTATGTCACCTAGGTTGGCCTTGCACTTCCTGTGTAGCTGAGAGGGACTTTGGACTTAATCTTCCTACCTGTAGTTATCAATTACAACTGTGAATTTGATTTTTAAAACCATTATTTACTATACTTATTTTTTTAATTTAGATTTCTTTTTCTTGTGCCGATATTGACAACAGGACATTAGCCAGACATGTTAGCTGTTGTTATTCAGAGCTTTGGTTGTAGTGTACCCTGGAATGGTGCATATTTGGAGCCCTGCAAATATTTCTTGCTCTGGAAATATTTTAGTGAGTCTATCCTAAGGAAAGGATACAAAATGCAGAAAGAATAGTAACGGCAAAGGAATAGTAACGGTAGCATAGAAACATTATGACAGAAAGTAATGTTCTAAGTAATAGAATTAAGGATGTTTCTTGAAATCTGGTTTCTAAAAAAAAAATGTACTTGCTACAGTTATACTCTTTTCTTTCATCTACTATCTTAAATTTTAAAAATGTGACATATACTACTACAAAAAGGAACTAATTTTTGTCAGTAGAAAAAAATGGGAACTCTAAAAAATTAATTTGGAGAAAATTTTCCATTAGCTAGTAACCATGTTAGGTATAGTGTGTTGTATAATGCTGATAAAGTTCTATGGTAGAAGGGACACATCTTTTAAAATTGGTAGTATATTTAACGTGGAAGGGGGGAATCTCAAGAGGCCTCAATGCTACACAAGGAGTTACAGACAACTAAGGAATACTGAGAGTGGGAGAAATAGTTTCCTCCAGGGAAGAGGAGTTATTTATCAATACCAAGTGGTCATCTCTGAAAATATACAAACAAGTAACATGATGGAGACTGAGAAGGTTATATTTATATGTTTAGGAGAGAGGGAGATGTGTAATAACAATTAAAAAGAGACCATGAATTTAAAAGAGCAAGGGATGGCGTGTGGGAGGGATTGGAAGGAGGAAAGAGAAGGGGGAAATGGTGTAATTATAACCAAAGAAATTTTCTTTAAATTTTGGAACAGAAAATAAAATTTAGTAGATACAAGAAACTAGCAGCTGCACTTACTCCAGAAGGGAACTTGGGAACTGGACTCAGGGACAGTTCTTACTTTCTGTGTTAGTCTTTATCTTATGTATATGTTTCCCCTAATGTACAAATTGCTGTTTTGTAATTAAACAGGTGCATTTTGTTTATTTAATCAGTCTCTATAATGATATTAAGGCTATAAGTCCTTGGATGACCACTAAGATGTTTTATTTCAACTTTGCAGAGCAGTCTGGTATGATCCAATCTACTATCCAACTTCATGGCAGTTGGATCCAACAGAAGGGCCAAACCGAGAAAGGAGACGTTTGCAGAGATGTTATTTAACTATTCCAAATAAGTATCTCCTTAGGGACAGACAAAAATCAGAAGGTAATAGTAACTTTGGCCGTGACCTGTAGATATGTCAGGTAACTGGTTACTAGATAAATGTGTACTTTTTTCTCAACAGGTTTGGTCAAGCCACCACTCTCTTACCTATTTGAAGATAAAACTCATTCTTCCTTCTCCTCTACTGTCAAAGACAAAGCTGCAAGTGAATCCATAAGGTAGATCTGAGTACATGCCTTCCTTCACTTTTTGATGAATGATATACAAAATGAGCTCATTGTAGGTTTTATGTAGTGTTGGTTTCAGATAATGCGGTGATGTTAGGAAAGTCTTAAACAAAAGAGGCTTGAGACAGGACAAGGCTGAAGGGCAAACTCCAAAATGCCATTTCTGACAGTGGGGCTTAATGGACATCAGTCATCGTGCTCTGACCCTTGCTAGCATATGTATTATATTGTTGCTGGCTTTCTAGTCTGTAATGGAGATAGAGCTGCTGCTGGTGCCACCACAGGAGTGGAATGTAGTGTCCTAAAGTATCAAATTCCAGTTCCTTCCCTGCCTACCTGTCTGATCTTAGGCATGTTATTTAGCCTCTCTGCTTCACTTTCTTCACTTCATAAGTAAAGGAATGATTATATACAGACTTTTCATAGTATTATTGAATGTTAAATGTGTCAGTATGCATTAGTTTTAGCAGTGTTGCCATATTCTGTGGTAGTTATTATTATTGTACCCATTTTATAGTTAGAAACTTTAAAAGACAGTACCTTTAGAATAGAAATTTTCTAATCCAATGTCCCTGATTTTCCTAAAAACAACAGCAAAAACTAGGTTTTTATCCCACATTGAAATATCAATGGCCTTACACATTGTCTATTGCTTACTGAAATTATGAAACATTGGCATATCTTAGGTAGCTAAATCCATATATTCTACAGGCAGCTACAAGAATCCCTAGACTTTCCTAAAGACTTTATCACTTCTGCTCTGATGAGTGTTATATAATTAGCACAGGATCATCATTTGGGTTTTGACATGACAGCTTATGCTACTGAAACTCTAGTCTGCTTTGCATTAATATTTTACTAGATTAAAAAGCTTGAAGTCTAAACTTGGGAAAAATTGAATCATAGCAATTTTAAACATGTTTTGACAGAGTGAATCGAAGATGTATCAGTGTTGCACCATCCAGAGAGACAGCTGGGGAATTGTTGTTAGGTAAGTTGGCTTCAAAAGAATTTTACTCATATTTACCCTTCCTTAGTTTATTCTTAAATAATTTGAAGTATTTTTCATACAGAGGTAAAATTTCTTTAACATCATGTAGGTGGCTTTGCTTTGACATTATAGAGACAGCCCCACTTACCCATGAGGCCCAAGTGGATGCTCTAAAGCACAGATAGTACTGTTTTCCCATGTACACATACCATGATAAATAAAGATGAATTATAAATTAGCCACAGAAACACATTAACAAAAATAACTAACAAAATAACAACACCACATAAAAGCTCTATAAATATGAGCCCTCTCAAAATATTTTATTGTACTGTCACCTTTTTACTTAAAAGTACAATCTCATGTCTTCTCTTGGCATATGTGAATAGCCAGCATCACTACTCTTGCCTTGTGGGGGAATTATTAAAGTCAAATAAAAGTTATTTGGTCATAAAGTATTCACCATTGTAGCAGCCAACCTAATGACCAGCCGGTGGCTGACTAATAGACCTGGATACACTACCTGAAGACATGGTTCATGTTTCAGATAGGATGGAGCAGCTTAGCATCATGTACTTAGAGTAGCATGATTGAATATTTAAAAAATATTTACTTTTTTATATTTTCAATGGAGTGTTTTCAGATCATGGTTGACTATAAGTAACCCAATCCTTAAAAAAACAAAACCAGAGTCAAGTTCAGTTGTCATCAGAGAGGCTTCATCGAGCAACTGATGGAAACAGATATAAAGACCCACAGCCAAACATTAGGTGGAGCTCAGGGAATCCTGCAGAGAGGATTGTAGGAGCCAGAGGGGTCAAGGACATTATAAGAAAGCCCTAGAATCAACTAACCTACTCTCATAGGGATTAACAGAGAGTAAACCAGCAAACAGGGAGCCTTCATGAGACTGACCTAGGCCCTCTGCATATGTTACACTTGGATAGCTTAGTCTTCTTGTGGGACTCCTAACAGTGGGAACAGGAGCTGTCTCTGACTCTTTTGCCGGCTTTAGCAACCCTATTTCTCATACTAGGTTGCCTTGCCAGCCTTAGTGTGAAGGGAGGTGCCTAGTCTTACTGCAGTTTGATATGTCATATTTGGTTGATCGAAATGGGAGACCTGCCCTTTTCTGAGTAGAAATGGAGGAAAAGTGGATGGGGGGACAGCGGGGAGGAGTGGGTTATGGGGAGGGCAGAAAGGAGGGTAAACAGTATCAGGTTGTAAGTAAATACAAAACCATAAATAAAGGCAGGGGACTACTCTAATGAATATGAAGAAATGGCATTTTCTGAAAGTACATGTTTAAAATTTTTTCATTAAGTTGACTTTCTGGGTGAACATTTTTATATTCAGTATTTCCTTTTACTACATACAATTTAAATTTTTGAAGTTAAAATCTGTTGATGTAGTTAAAATTTTCACTATTTTAACAGAGACTTCAGCAAGTAACATAGTAAATCCAATCAGTATGCTTGTACTATAAGAAGGTGATAGCAGAACTAGCTAATAGCCAGGTAATATTGATGCATGCTTTGTATTTATATATATTCTAATTTTATTTTTATGGTAATTTTGAAAATTCAGCTCTCACACTCCCCCTTTTTAGTAAGAAACCTAAGGTACAAGAAAATTAATCAACTGAGATCTTATGAGTACTATTTTAAAGTGTGTATGGAACTGTTTCTAGCTGCCTGTTTTCAAACTCAAGCCAGAGGACTTCAGAGGTCCCCACCCTTCACCAAATAGAACAGTGCACACATACTTTCAAACCCTTCTGTCCACTTACTTCCTGCAGGTAAATGTGGAATGTACTTTGTGGAAGACAATGCTTCTGATACAGTTGAAAGTTCGGTGAGTGGAGGCTTGAGTTTATGTTTACTTAAATCTAGGAAAAAATTAAAAACTGTGTAAATCCAATATAGTGAAAGAGCTTGCTCCCCTTTATTACTCTGTGTGTAGATGAATGTGGATTACAACCACTTTCTAAAAGGTCCTTTTAGAGGGAAGACTGTTGTCTCCTCTTCCTTTTGACCTAGGACTCAGCAATTAGAGTTAGGGTTCCAATTTAAATACACTTCTATTATTTTGTGTCATTCTTCCTCACCAATGTCCTGAGCAGCAACAAATAAATGCTTCTTGCCACTCCCAATTCACAGTTGAGTACCTTTGCTATCAAAAGGAAAGAAAATTTTTGTATAATTGAATAACTAAGCATATGGATGTCTAAATGGATAAGTAATAACAGATTCCTCTGGATATACTAGTATTCATCATTAAAGTGACCAATAAGACTCTGAATTCTCACATTACAGATAAAGCGTCTCAGTATTCTATAACCTTAAACAGATCTAGAAATAGTCTTTGTTTTTTTATTCCTAAATTTTGTCTAACATATGCAGTGTTATATAATGGGAGGGTTTCCAGATAGTCTTATCTTTTTTTTGTTATGGAAGAAAGATTGTTTATTTTGTTTTAATATTTAAAGCCAAAATAGCTAGTTTCGTGTAAATGGAAATACTAATGTCTGTTTCCTTTGTCTTAGAACCTTCAGGGCGAGTTAGAGCCAGCATCTTTTTCCTGGACATATGAGGAAATTAAAGAAGTTCACAGACGTTGGTGGCAACTGAGAGATAATGCTGTAGAAATCTTTTTAACAAATGGCAGAACACTCCTGTTGGCATTTGACAATACCAAGGTAAATCCACCATTATTAGATTTGTAACCGTTGAAGTGATTATGTAACCAATGATGCTACTGATCATTTGAAGCTTAATTAAATGAAGATTAATTTTCTTAAATTGGTACTCTAAAATTATATAATGTGTACCTTATATCTTAAGAAGATTAAGATAAGGTTAATAAGGTTAATTGAGGAAGTCCTTAGTTTTATAAAGATTCTCTCTGACCTCTGAAATTTTAAATTGAAGTCCTCAAAGTGACTGAAAGGAGTAGCTAGTACTTGCTCAGGCTGTGGTCCATCCTTCACATGCCATCACTTGCTTCACAGCCCTACTTTTGTGGAAAGCCTAGGAAAGAGTTACATGTGCTGGCCATCACCAGCTTGTCCCTGCATTCCCTTCTCTTACCTTTGGTCCTTTAGGTTCTTGTAGCACGGATTCTAACTGGTCTTAATAAATAAAACCTGGAGTCAGATATCAGGGTGAAAGCTGAAGGATCAGAGAAGCAGTGTGGCAGCCGCTAGAGAGATCTTTTACCTCTACCAGTGCTCATACTGAAGGGACGATCCTGTCCTCAGACTGCCTCCTCCTCAGACTGCATCCTCAGACTGCAGGGGCAGTCCTCAGACTGCATCTGTCACCAGCAAACATCAGACTGCACTGAGCTCCTGTCTCCTCCCTTCTTTTATTCTCTCTCTGCCCAGCCATATCTCTTCCTGTCTCTACCTCCCTAGTGCATGGGACTCCCAAGTACTGGGATTAAAGGTGTGAGCCACCACCACCTGGCCTCTAGTAGCTTAGTTCTGTACTCTAATCTTTAGACAAGCTTTATTTGTTAAAACACAAACAAAATATCACTACAGGTTCTCTCCAGAAATGCTCCACTCTTGCTTTCTTCTCGTCATTCTGTCCAGGTCACCGAGCCTCTGCTGCTAACTCTGTGTTCCTCACCTTACTTGTCCCACCAGAAGCATTTGACACACTGGCTAGCCTTTCCCTTTCTCTCATGACACCTTCCTTTCTAGACTCCTGGGTTTCCATTTTTACCCCTCATCAGCTTCCCCACTCAGCATGTTTGCAGATCCTTCTAGGGTAGTTAGTTCACAGTCATTCTTCTGACCTCATCTATCTCATGGCTTTCAAAGCAAATTATGTTATAACTTTCAAGTTTGATGTCAGTGCCAAGGCCTCTACCCTGCACATCTTACCCCCTTAGTTAACTCTGTCTTGCTATTTCCACTTGGAGTTGCCTGTTGGTATCTCAAACTAAATGTAAAGATTCTCCCTGAAAATAACCTTCCAGTTTTCCCTCTTTCCATAAATGGAACCGCTGTCTCTCTGTTTCCCAAACTGAAAACCTTGAGAGTATCCTAGTAGTTCTCCCACCCTGCATGTCTGCTTCATCCAAGCATTCCCATGACCTGATTAAACTGCTACAGTTTTGCTCTGAGCCACCATCATCTCTCACTAAAAGCTATTATAGCAGCTTCTTAACTGACCCAGCTAATCCACACACACACACCCAGTCTGTTTCATTTCTGCGGTCAAAACTCTGTAGTTACTTCTGAGGTGACTCACTGAAAGTCAAAGCCATTACAAGAGCCTGAGAAAACCCCAGGTAGTCAAGAACCTTATTATCTTCCGACTTCATCTGCTATTCTCTCCCTTACTCATACTCTTCCCGTAGTGGTTTTCTTCTCCTTAAATGTATCAGACACTGATGCTGCAGAGTCTTTGTACCTAACTGCTGCCTAGAATTCCCAATGACTCAGTCTGTCACTTTTTTCAGGCCCTTTGATGAAGTACCTCTTCAGCAGAGTTCGTTACTGTACCACACAGCATCCCCTCCTTCTTGACCTTGACTATATAAAATAGCAGTGTCTTGGTCACTGTTCTGTTGCTGTGAATAGACACATGACCATGACAAAGTCTTATAAAAGGAAGAATTTAATTGGGCTTGCTTACAGTTTCAGAGGCCTAGTCTATTATCATGGTAGGGAAACAGTAACTGAGAACTATATCCTGCTACACACACATGCACACAGAGAGAGACAGAGAGACTGGGCCTAGCATAGACTTTTAAAACTTCAGAGTCCACCTCCAGTGACATGCCTACTACAAAAACCCACACCTCCTAATCCTTGTTATCTTTTCAATCAGCTCTACTCCCTGGTGACCAAATTTCTAAACATATGAGCTTATGGGGGCCATTCCCATTCAAACAACTACAAGCAGCCCCTCTGTTACCCAGCATCCCTGCCACCTTTACTTTGTTGTCTCACTCCACAAGGCTGTTTAGTCCCCAGCACTGTGCTCTCCCTGCAGAATATCTAGACTCGCCTTTGTTCTGTATCCCATTGCCTGTCCTGGGATGTACTATTGACATGTTGGTGTCATCATGTGCTGGGAGAATGAAAGCTTTTTTCCTTCCAGAGTTAGTACACACTCTGTCACAAATTCCTATCCATCTATTTTGGTGTCAGCATTTGGCAACCTTTGATTTTAGGGGACAGTTTCAGTTGTTAGCACTGTGTTTCTGTCTGTCCCTACATTTTCTCTTTCTTGTCATTTCCATTCAGTCTTCCCTCTCATTGTCACATCAGGAGCTCTTTTTTCTACTTCTGAACATACAGACTTTGAGGTGGGTTTTCTAAACCCATTGAGTTTCATTTTTTAATTTTGGAAGACTCAGAAAACCCCTTTTATATGACAGAACTTTTATTAATCTCTGAAAAAAGTTCCTATGGAACTGGGATATAGCTTAGTGGTAGAATGTTTGCATAGAATGAACATGGCCCTGGGTTCAGTCCAAGAATCACAAGAGTTGAGAGATTGATCCTATTTGTTTTCAGTAGGTAGTGGGTTTGTATCCTGCTTACATAGGACATTGTATTTAATCTTGTCAGGTAAACATTATGACCTCCATATTACTGATATAATAATGGCTTGAAAGGTTTAGCAGGAACACACAGACCAGATCTGTTCTGATGCAATCAGTCTGTCAGTGCAAAATACCACTTTGTCTATACCATCACGCTACACCTTTATTGACTATTTTGTTTTTAGTATCTATGTCTGAGTGACTTCTGTGCATAACTTTTCCTTGGGAATTATGAGCAGATAACACAGAAATTTCTGCCAGATAATTTTACTAGCAGATGTATCCAGCAGTAAGGCTAATGACTGATAGTCTCCCTCTGGAAGGAAACTGTGGTTAGAGTTAATGCAGATATATTTCTTGGAGGATTTCATGTTCTCTAGGTACATATCAATAAACTTAAAAATATCTTTTTTTTCTCCTTCCCTTTTAGGTTCGTGATGATGTATACCAGAGCATTCTCACAAATAACCTCCCCAATCTTCTGGAGTATGGCAACATCACTGCTCTGACAAACCTGTGGTATACTGGACAAATTACCAATTTTGAATATTTGACTCATTTAAACAAGCATGCTGGCCGATCCTTCAATGATCTCATGCAATACCCTGTGTTTCCCTTTATCCTTTCTGACTATGTTAGTGAAACTCTTGACCTCAATGATCCATCTATCTATAGGTAAGTAAAAGCATTACATTTTGGGTCCACCTACATGCTGAATTTATGCCGTTAAAGTTTTTACTTTGAAAATTTTCAATTATGCACAAAAATTTAATAATTAACAAAGCCTTTATAATTCATCTTCCCCAATTCAGCAATTGTGAATTATGAAGATTTTACCAAGCTTACATCATCTTATTTTAGAAAATCTAGTTGTGTAAACTCTGAGTTCTACTGTATACGTCTTTTGTAACGATAGAGTATTTCCATGCATTATTACAGTGCTATTATCCTGTCTAAGAAAATTAACAGACCTGATAATATCTAACATAGCATCCATATTCATTGTCTCCTGCTTATCTCGACAATGCCTTTTATAATAGGTTATTTTAAATCAGATATAGTTGTTGCATTTGATTGCCAATATGTGAAAAATAAATCTAGAAAGACCTTTAAGTGTTGTTTTTTTTTTTCAGTTTTTGCAGCATAATAGCATTTGTTCCAGTAGTCTCTTTGCCAGAGAGCAGGGATTAGCTCAAAAGGCTTACTTGTATTCAACCTACCCTTTATTTTGGGAGGAATCCATCATAGATGGCTGTGTAAACTTGATGTCGCTACCTGTCACCAGGAGAGCTGTAATGCCCCTCACTGGGGGTGCTTATGATGATTGTAGGTACAGGTTCACACAGAACTTTTATCTAATAGTTCATTCATGGCTTTATTGCTTGAATCAATTATTTCAATAGAAATTGCATAAGGATGGTTTCCTATCTCTCTTAGTTATGGTTTACTATTACTGTGATGAAATACCGTGACCAAAAAGCAAGTTGGAGGGGAAAGGGTTTGTCAGCATACACTTCCATATTGCTGATATTCATCTAAGGAAGCCAGGATAGGATCTCAAGTAGGGCAGGAGCCTTGGAGTGGGAGCTGATGCAGAGACCATGGAGGGTGTTGTTTACTTGCTTGCTCATCATGGATTGCTCATCCCGCTTTCTCATAGAACCCAGGACAACCTGCCAAGGAATGAAGCCATCCACAGTGGACTGGGCCCTCTCCCAGCAGTCACTAATTAAGAAAGTGCTCTACAGCTGGATCTTATGGCGGCATTTTCTCAGTTGAAGCTAGCACACTAATCCTTTTATTTCTTCTAAATTTAAGAGAAGAAAAATGTGGAAGCTGAGTTTGGGATATCTTGTATTGGAGAATAAGGAAACAACATAGAAACAAACTTAATAGACTCTGATTATCAGAGATAGGACTGTTTGAGGATCCAAAAGAATAATGACACAAGAATAAGTAGATGAAACCCCTTGAAATGAGAAAAATACATCATTTAACCATTGTATAGTCCACATGTTCCTTATCCAAAATGTTTGGGATCATAAGTATTTTTAAGTTCCTGAGTTTTAGAATATTTGCAGACTACCAGTTGAACATATCAAATCTAAGAAGGTGAAATCTAAGATGCTCTGAAGTCTGACTGTTTTTGATGCATGGTATGTAAGAAGCTTTGAGCTTAGGATCATTTAGATCTCTAGATTAAGAATGCTCATTCTATACTTAAAAAAGTTGAAATACATGCATGTGTACACATGCATACAAACACACATGGTATAGAGGCATCAGACAAAGGTCATTGGTACCTTTGGAAGTAATTCCTTAATTGAAGTTTGGGAATTAAAGGAAGAGTATTTAGAATTTTTCTGCCTTTCTTGAACAAACTGTTATTTTAAAGAAACTAGATAGCCCAAGTTCAAATATTTTATTTTTTTTAAAAGTTCTCTTATTTAAAGAAAAATTGACTTCAATATTCCACTTGGGATATTCATAAATATTTTAAATATAATGCCTCCAAAATAGGCCTGATTTGGTCTTTGCTTAAGAAATCAGGTTCAAGTCAATGCACAATGGTACCTTGTCTGTCTTTTAGATATTATACACTGCTGTTGGACATTTGAACATTTCACACGTTGCTGGTATAAATATATGTGGCCTTTCTGGAAAGCAGTTTGACAGTGTGTATCCAAAAAACTGTTAGATGTGTATATTCTGTTTTAGCAAGTAACTTCTAGGAATTATTCTTGGGAATGCTAAACATAAAGGGTCCAACTTAACCAGCGGTTGTTTTGTGAAAGCTGGGCTCTGAACTTGCCTGGTTTTTTGCTTGCTTTGGTATCTGGCAAAGATTTAGCTAAGAACGTGGTACTCCTGTAATTTTTCAAAGTATCTAAACTCCAGAAACAGTCTGAACGTTCAGCATTAGATTTGATTATATTCAAAAAGTAGGGTGAAATAGCTCATCAAATAAGACTTGCTCCCAAGTCTGAGGACCGGAGTTTGATCCTTGAAACTCACATGATACAGAGAACCAACTCCCACAAATGTTCTTCTGACCTCCATGTGCACACCATAGCATGTATACCCACACATTCTTATTACATGCATTCATACAAAATAAATCAATGTTAAAAATACTGGAGAAGTATTTTGTAAGTCATTATTTTGCTTAAAAATATATAGGCACCCACTAATCAGCAGAAAAAGAGCTGGACAAAATATATCCTAGAATGTTTTACCTATGAGTAAATAGCAGCATGACTTATTTTTTGGTTTATTCTCTGTTCACCCAACTGTAATTTCTTTGAGGGATTTGTCGTTATGTTTGTTTGTTTTTCTGTTTGTCTGTATGTCTGTTTGAGGCAGGGTTTCACTATTTAACCTTCAATAGCCTAGAACTTGCTATGTAGATCAGGCTGGCTTGAACTCTCAGAGATTCATCTGCTTCTGCCTCCCAAGTACTGGGTTTAAATGTATGTGTAATCACACCAAGCAGCAACTAGGTTGTTGTTAAATTTCTTAATTTTCACCCATAATAAAGTAATTCTTACTAAATTCTTAAGGAATAAAAAATACATATACCAGTATCTTAAAGATAATGTCTTTGATGTCGGGTGGTGGTGGTACATTCCTCTGATCCCAGCACTCAGGAGACAGAGGCAGGTGGATATCTGTGAGTTTGAAGCCAGTCTGGTCTACAGGGTGAGTTCCAAGCCAGCCAGGGATACACAGAAAAACTCTGCCTTGTAAAACAAAAAAGCAAACAAGCGAAAAAGATAATTTCTTCGCATTTTGTGGTGTAAATTGACATCTATTCTGTAAAACTATTTTAATTTTTGACATCTCAAAGACTAGACAGGGGTCACCAGATGTACATTTAATGTTACTCAATTCCACATCCTTAGGAAATAGTAATGTATCAAAAAAGTTGTGCCATGGGGATTTGGTTACACCTCCTTATAATCACAGCAGAGCACCAGGGAAATCAGGACAGTGGGGACTGTTGCAAGTACAAGGCCAGCCTGAACTGCAAAGTAAGCTTAAGGCTAGCTTGGGCTACATAGTGAGGCTTTGTCTCAAAAAATAATTACACTGAAAAAGGAGGATGGGTTTGATTTACTGAACCTTGGGCAAAGCTTGCTATTGGTCTAGATAAAGTGACAGATGTTGACATTGTAGATGGTCTTTTCCTTGTGCCTCTTAGCCAGAGCAGCTGATCCCTCACATCAGAGCTATTTCTTCTACCCATAGATGCACCATACAGAGACACTGATAGGTTTTATAGTGGGTAAAAGTGAGGACATTTTTTGTCCTATAAGAGTGGTATATTGCATTAATAGTGGGAATGCCAGTCCTAACATATCCATGTGCACGTACACATGCATGGCACTGCATGACAGCCTCACCCAGAAGAGTCAGGTATTCACTGTGCAGATACAGATCTGGACTTGCATTTCCTTAACAGTTTATAAGGTCATGATTTCGAATGGTGATTGTTGGTTGCAAAGCAACATGGTTATATATGTTAAGGACTGCGCATTTTGCTAATTTCTCATTTTCAGGATGAAGATATGAGCAGCTGAATACTGGCAGTATCAAATTACTTCATAGTTTTCTATCATCTCTTCCTTTGTAGAAACCTGTCTAAGCCTATAGCTGTGCAGTACAAAGAAAAAGAAGACCGCTATGTTGACACATACAAGGTAACTTTGGTTTCCATTAAATACTGTGATACATGAAAAATGGAGCTCTATGAAATACTTTTTTAAAGTTCGTAGTATATATTTTTCTGTGTTTTTGTTTTCTTTTACTTTTAGAACTAGAAATTATATGAGCTGAAAATCATTTTTGTCTTAGTTCTATGGAAACACCTTCCAAGAATGGAAAAAAAGTATATTTTCATTTTGTTTGGCACAGTTTGAAAGCTAATTAGTCCCTTGTATTTTCTTCCTGTTTTTTTTTTTTTTTTTTTTTTTTTTTTTTTTTTTTTTTGGTTTTTTGAGACAGGGTTTCTCAGTAGCTTTGGAGCCTGGCCTGGAACTAGCTCTTGTAGACCAGGCTGGTCTTGAACTCACAGAGATCCGCCTGCCTCTGCCTCCCGAGTGATGGGATTAAAGGTGTGTGCCACCACCGCCTGACCATCCCTTGTATTTTCAAATGCATAAAAATTATATTTCTTACAAATATCACAGACTTCCAGCAATACAACTATACCTTGCCTCTGAGTTTTATTTATATTATATAGAAATACTGGTGTCTTTATAATAGTAATACATTAATATAATCATGCTAATTTGTATATTGAATATTGATGTATTTATTTCTACTCTAAACACTAGACATAATCAGAAAATTATTCATTTTCAGTAGAAGTTAAATTACCTGTTTACATAGAAATGAGTTATCCATATTGATAATTTAATATTAATGAAATTCAACTGGAAACCTACAAAACTGACTTATCACATAATATATTCTTCATAATAGTAGGAGCAGCAGAAGCAGTTTTCTCATACTCCCATATTATTCATGTCCCAATTCCAGAGATGTCTTTCTAAGTACCTGAAATTCACTATTTGATTTTCTGCAGTTGAAAATATGACAGTCTGTGGGAGTCAAGACATTACTTGAAAATTTACTACCTCCAACTCTGCTATCAGGCAGACGGAGCTACAAAGATGAGCATAGTGACAGATAGGAAATGTGTGGCTGAGCTTCCTCCTTTGTGGTGGGGAGTTGGAGATGGGAGAAATCATCATTTTCTTTTTAGCTCTGTGTACATGCTCTGCAAAACCACCGCACACCACTGTACTAACAGTGGTGATGCATACCATTTTACTACATTTTCATTACTAGAGAAGCACTCAAAATATATCATGAAGCTCTTCGTTGCAGAAATCAGTGGTGGTGGGATCAGCCCTCCCGTTTTTGAGCTCCCCAGTTTGATATTTGGAGCTGTTAATTAGGAATGAGAATACAAAGCAGGTGTTTTCTTATGAGGGCCTAGGAGAGGAGGTAGTGAGAGAACTGGGTGGTTCTATTTAGCCAGGGGTCAGTAGGAGACTCCTAGAGCTTGAAATGACTGTGGGCTGTGGACATGATTGGGAAGACAAGAATAGTGTTGAAGAGGTGGAGGAGAATGAAAGAGAACTAGTCATGTTTGGAGCACACAATTGTGAATTCTCCTGGCCTTTGTTCTGTAGTACTTGGAGGAAGAGTATCGCAAAGGAGCCCGAGAAGATGACCCCATGCCTCCTGTGCAACCCTACCACTATGGCTCTCACTACTCCAACAGCGGCACCGTGCTCCACTTCCTGGTCAGGATGCCTCCTTTTACTAAAATGTTTCTAGCCTATCAAGGTAAGGATATCTTTTGTAACTACCCCAAAACTCATGTTATACCACTAAAATAACAACAGCAAAAAACTTAACTAGCGTCTTGAAAATTTGTACTAACCAAGCCCAGGAAAAAGAATTCTACTTAACCAGTCACTAAAATCCTCCTTTCAAAAATGGTAGTCAAATCTTCTTGCTCTTGTCTGAGATCGTGTCTAACTTTATAGAAATGTATTTGCTTTTTAAAAATTAAGCTCTAAATCACAGACTGCAAAGTTTACCAGTTAAATTATATTCAGCTAAATTTTATTTCATTCAATTATTTGGGGGGGGTTGTTTTGTTTTTTAGATTTTGTTTTGGTTTTTTGAGGCATGTTTTTTTTTTATGTGTAACCCTGACTGTCCTGGAACTTGCTCTGTATGCCAGGCTATCCTCGAACTCAGTGAACTGCCTGCCTCTGCTTCCTCAGTGATAAGATTAAAGTTGTGTTCCACAACACCCAGCTCAGCTCTCTTTTAAAGACTTGCGCTTCAATAATTATTTCAAGTACAACAGTTTTGCAGCTTGTCTTATTTTTTCTATAAAAATCTTTTATAGGAAACTGTTGTTATTATTTGTGAAAACTAGCTAATAAAGAACACACTGGCATCATCAATATAGTAAAGCTTGCTAATAATCTAGCTCAGCACTTTGCATGATAGCCTGAAGATGGCCAAGGGATTCACTGTGTACCAATGGGGCAAACTCACCATGCTATACAGTGAGAACTGAGGTACTGGCTCTGTAATTGTCCCTCAAGGTATCTGTTTAGGAAACCATTGTCCATTCAGTTTGTCCTACCCTTCTTGGACTTCTTTGTCTTTTATTCTTAAAACAACTTCTTAGAGTTTGTATTCCCTATGCTTAGTCTATGAATGGGGCTTTTAATATTGGCCCTGTATTTGCATGGGCCAGTGTGAGTGTAACTGCCGAAGCCAGAAGAGGACATCAGGTATCCTACTTTGTCACCCTGTACCTTATCCTTTTAAGAAAGGGTATCTAACTGAACCTAGAGTGAGTCTGGCAGCCCAAAGTCCCAGAGATACTTCTTTCTCTCCCTGTTCCTACAGCACTGAGTAACAAATGCACATGTGACCACTCTGAGGTTTTTTACATAGGTACTGGAATCCAAACTCAGGTCCTCAGTGCTTTTGCCGTAAGGGCTCCTACCCACTGAGCCATTGCTCTAGTTTGTCATGTCCCTTTCTTCCTTTCAGTCTTGTTTCCCCTAACCAATTATCCCTAGTTAACTTGATCTCAGGTTGAGTGTGTCAGGTCCCATTACAACTGGTGCAAGGGATTCCCATAGACAAGTGAGATCATTCAGAACTGATGTTTATACCACCCTTGCTTGTTGTGGATTCTAAGAGTGCCATTGTTGGAAGATCTTTTTGAACATAAGAACATTCATTTGTGAATGTCATTTTGTTTTTTTAAAAAGGCAATAAAATAATATTTTAATGTAGTTTGAAACACTACAGCACTAGTAACATCCCTACAACTCAAACCATTTCTTTCAGTGGAACCCAAAAATTCATCAATATAAAATTTCCAGTCAACCATCAATCTTTATTATATTGCTATTATGAATATATTCATATAAAATATTAGGATTTTCTTCATTAAGTAGGTACATTGTTGTTTTGAAATCAAGTCTCATGTAGCCAAGGTTAGCCTTAAACTTACTATGTAACTGAGATTAGCCTTGAATCCTGATCCTCCTGCCTATGCCTCCCAAGTTCTGATATTACAGGAATGCACTGATATGCCTTGATCTTCATTGCATATTTATTCATAAATTATTTTAAAACCCTAACACTACCTTAATCCTCATTTACTTTCATTTCATTAGCATTTTGCTGGCTTTTGAATTTTTTTTTTTTTTGATTTTCGAGACAGGGTTTCTCCGTAGTTTTTGGTACCTGTCCTGGAACTAGCTCTTGTAGACCAGGCTGGCCTCGAACTCACAGGGATCCACCTGGCTCTGCCTCCCGAGTGCTGGGATTAAAGGCGTGCGCCACCACCACCCGGCACTTGAATTTTTTTTTTTAACTAAAGAGTTAGTCTAGGAATTCTCAACCATAGCACTATAGTTACTTTAAGTTACATAATTTTTCGTCTCAAGGGTTTCCCTGTGCATTGCAGGACATTTTAGCAGCATCTCTAGCTTCTACCAACCAGTGAATCATACATGAGCCAGTGAATCATACATGAATCCTACTATGTATGACAACTAAAAATAGTTTTAGATATTGCCAGATAATAGAGGGGTAAGGCCCTACCCATTGAGAACCACTGATCTAATATATACATATTCTAGATTCTAGTAATTTTCAGCGGGATTGTTTTAAAAACAGAAACTACAGAGTCGTACAACCCAAACAGAACCTTTCGTATGTTACTCTTGTTACACAGTTGCTTAGTCTGAGCTCTGTATGCCATGACTTCATGATGACCTGGCATTTCTTACTTTCTGAAAAAAAAAAATATATAAATCTTATTTTTCCCCAGATTTGATTTAGTGGCCAGCCAGTGCTAACTGGCTCAGTGTAGTAGATGGAAAGTGATAAAGATAATGAAAAATGTAGCTCAGCAGAGCAGGCAGACTTGGAGAAAGAAATAAGTTCATGCTCTTGAAACTGCTGTGCTTGGTGCTGAGATTAGTTTGTGACATTCTCCTCAAGAGGCTGTGCTCTGATTCCAGCAATACAGAGGCCTTTAGACAATATAGCAGTCTTTTCTCTAACTGGCCTTTGCAATCACTTAATATTCCAGGCCTGTGATTGGGAGACTAGCAATTGTTCACAGAAAAGATACAGGGACAAAATTCAATTCTTTGTCATTAATAGCCTATTCCAGAAAAAAATGAACAGGAGTGAGTACACTCAGTTTTATATTAATTGATAAAAATTTTAGTTAGTGCTTAAGTGCAGAGTTGGTGCATCTGAAAAGCAGTGTCAGTATTGCATGTTTTCTCTCTGTGAAGAATTTAGAATATGTGTGTCTGTGTGTGTGGTATAGAAGTAGAAGGGGACTATGTAAGGGGAAGAGGTGTTCCAAAGGGAAGGAGGGGAGAACAAGGTAATAAATAGCATGTTTTCTTTTACGTACAGAGTCTAATGTATCAGCACACACAGACAACCTAAAAATAGAAGAGGGACTATCTACATGGGACCGCGAGGGTGGGCAGAAATGGGAATGAGGAAGGAACGGAGGGGGATGATAGGAGAGCCAAATACAAGAAAATTACAGTGAAATGCTGGATGAAAAATGTCGTAATTAAACATTATTTTGTATTCTAAAAAGTTGAATGTTAGGGCTGGAGAGATGGCCCAGTGGTTAAGAGCCTGTTTATTGCCTGTTCTTCCAAAGGTCCTGAGTTCAATTCCCAGCAACTACATGGTGGCTCACAACTATCTGTAATGAGGTCTGGTGCCCTCTTCTGGCCTGCAGACATACACACAGACAGAATATTGTATACATAATAAATAAATAAATATTTTAAAAAGTTGAATGTTAGAAAGCAGTGACCCTACCCTTTAAAAAAAAAAAAGAAAAAAATCTTAGTCTTGGTAAAGAAAAGAGCCATGTACCAAATTTTACACTCCATCTCCCTCTTCTCTTCCTCTCCTCTCCCTTCCTACCTCCCTCCTATCCCCCCTCCCCTCCGTGTGTGTGTGTGTGTGTGTGTGTGTGTGTGTGTGTGTGTGTGTGTTTATGTGTTCTGGAGCTTGTATGTATGGGCCTGCTTGTGGAGGCCGCAGATCATTAACAAGTGTCTTCCTCAAATTTTCCCTATTTGAACCTAAAATTCATCAAGTCAGCTAACCTGCATGGCTGGTGAACTCCAGGAATCTCTGTGTGTTGCTCACACATTGACCACCCCAGTGCTGGAGTTACAGAAATACATCATCCCACCTGGTTTTACATGCTTGCTCAAATCAAACTTCTGTCCTTATGCTTTTGTATTACTTTGCCACCAGCCATCTCTGCAACCCATAGTTTCCCCTTCTTTAAAATTATGCATTCACTTTAATAAAGAAATCATTTTTGTGTGTTCATTATGTGCTGGGTGTGTGGGGGCCCTAGTCTCCTGATTTTGTGCAAGTTTCATTCTAACTAGGTAGGAAGATAGTAGCTGTTTAAGCAAATAAATGATAGAAGTTCTTCTATTTAGAAGTGATGAGGGACTGGAGAGATGGCTCAGTGGTTAAGAGCATTGCCTGCTCTTCCAAAGGTCCTGAGTTCAATTCCCAGCAACCACATGGTGGCTCACAACCATCTGTAATGGGGTCTGGTGCCCTTTTCAGGCATGTACGTAGACAGAATATTGTATACATAATAAATAAATAATTTTTTTTAAAAAAAAAGTGATGAAACCATGATACGGTTGAAAACAATGTCATTTTAAGAATTTGAATAATATTTTAAATAAACCAAAGGACTATTTCTTCAATCACTTTTGAAGCAACCAAAGTTATGGGAAACTTCAAATGGAATACAGTCTTTTTGTCTTTATTATTGGAATTTCTTTTTAGATCAGAGTTTCGACATTCCAGACAGAACTTTTCATTCTACAAACACAACTTGGCGCCTCTCATCGTTTGAATCTATGACTGATGTGAAAGAGCTGATTCCAGAGTTTTTCTATCTTCCTGAGTTCCTAGTGAACCGTGAAGGTACAAGCAGATCGTTTCTCACATAGTTTGAAGGGTATGCAGTGGAGTTATCATTGTCCAGGAGTAAAAGTAGCCTTTCTGGGACTTGAAATTTGAATTTTATTTTCAGATGAGATTGAAGATTTCTGGTGGGTTTTTTTGTTGTTGTTTTTGGGGTTTTTTTTTTTTTTTTTGGTTTTTCGAAACAGGGATAATTTCTGATGTTTTTAAAGACTGACTACAGCAAGCTCTGGGTTCCTTATGCCAACAACTACATTTGGGGAACTATGTTGTTGTTGTTGCTGCTGCTGCTATTTTGGTATGGTGTGGTTTTTTGTTTTTTGTTTTTGTTTTTTTTGGTTTGGTTTTTCAAGATAGGGTTTCTTTGAGTAGCCTTGGCTGTGCTGGAGGCAGAGGCAAGTAGATCTCTGAGTTTGAGGCCAGCCTGGTCCACAGAGCAAGTTCCAGGACAGCCAGGACTACACAAAGAAACTGTCTCAAAAAAAAAAAAAACCCATTTAGTCAGTGTGCAATACTTTTTGTTGGGCCAGGAATACTCAATAGAAAGGAAGTCAGAACAGACCTACCATTGCCCATAAAAATCAATATACTGTGATAACTCATTTCAAAGTGGTATCTATTCTATAATGGGTTTCTAAACTACAGAATATTAATATTTATTAAATGTATAGTGCTCAGTTTATGAAAATACCAACAATTTAGAAATGCTTATACAAAAATTTAATTTGATTTTAGCCAAGTTTATAATTAAATAGGTATTTAAACACTTCTGTGTTTGAAGTATGGCGAGTATAATACTGGAATTTATGGGCACTGATTTTCTGCTTTTTTGTCATCCTGTTACAAGTGGACAAAGGGTAAAGTTGAAAGTCCCAGTCTGAATTGCCTCAGTGTCTGTCCTGTTCCTGTTGGTGCAGACAGAAGTAGATGAGCAGTGATCCCTACCATAGTGCAGCAGTTCATCCTGCTGCTGCCATCAGGGCTGTAGTGCGCCCGCATCTGCTTGCCAGCGCTCTTCCAGTCTGGGAGCTGAATAAAGCATGCCTTGGCAGAGTTAAACATTGTGTAGTAATCTTCCGCAGGTTTTGACTTTGGTGTGCGTCAGAATGGTGAACGGGTTAACCACGTCAACCTTCCTCCGTGGGCGCGCAATGATCCGCGTCTGTTCATCCTCATTCACCGGCAGGCCCTAGAATCTGACCACGTATCCCAAAACATATGTCACTGGATTGACTTGGTGTTTGGCTACAAGCAAAAGGGAAAGGCTTCTGTTCAAGCCATCAATGTTTTCCATCCTGCTGTAAGTGACTCTTTTAAAAGAATCTGCATGTGTGTAAGTTAGAACCTCAGTATTTTAAGTTTGGCTGTTAAGCTGTTTCTTTAAAATACCCAAGTCATCAAAGAGGCAGTTACACAAAGCTGTTACTACTATTATGGAAGATTTTTCAGATTTTATATATAATCTCTTTAAAAGTGTCCTAGATGCTGTAGTTAGGGATTCTCCAAAACCACCTTCATATTCAGTGATTTACTAAATAAATATGTGGACTCAGTTTGTAGCTGACTTATGACAATGAAGGATACAAAACATAACTTACCAAAGGAAAGAAACTGTGAACAAAGTCTGGGTGAAGCAAGACACACACACCCGACTCCCCACTAAACCACAGAGCATGCTTGCTCTCCAGGCGCCTTGGTGACACGTGAAGTGGTTTCTGCCAGGGAAGCTGTCTAGCAATTCAGAGTTCTGTTTCTCCTTGGGAATGGTCACTTAGAAACCATCTGCCTGCTGTGTGCTGCAATGCCAGACCCAGAAGAAATAAAAATGTTGAACGTGGACCTCATTGTCTGCATGGTGTAGGCAGAGTGAGCTATACTCGTCACTTAGGAAATCGTGGGAAGACTCATGAAATCCCAGACACCAGCCAAGGAGGCAGCAGAACTTTCCAAGGAAAGTGGGCAGCTTGCTGTGTTAGCTTTTCCGCTCACTGCTCCGGGTGCCTGCTATGAAAGGCACCATCATTTTTCTTCATGACAGAAACAGGACGTTTGCCTTACTAGAGAATATGTAAAATGTAACTAGCAAAGGAGGAAATGTGAGAAATAAGTCTGTCTTCAGCATCTACAAATGCTGAAAGCTTTTTACAGTGTCTCTAATAGAGGGTATTTTTGGAGAAGAAAGCACATTTCTTAAAAAGGAAAGCATTATCATTTATCAAGACCACCTTCAAGGATTTTTTCTATACTTACATATTATCCCAGTAATTTAATATTAGCCATGTTTTTTAATCTTTTTCTCCCCTGAATAATAAAGTATTAACTCTATTTAAGTCATGAGGTTCTCTATGATTGTAATGGCCACTACTATCCCTATTTAAGACAGCTTCTAATTCCCTAAAGTGGAGTTGTTAATTTCCACATGTACTAGTTTATGTTTCTGCATAGACTTAGGAAACACTATGCTAGGCTCCCAGGGCACAGAGTTAACTAAGGTGAGTAGAAGTAACAGGAAGAAGGTGGATTGGGTGGGCTGTCTGCGTGTGTTAGAAAAAGTTCCAGTGAAATGGGTGAAAGGTCATGTCTGAAGGACTAGGAGGTGAAATGGCAGAACACAAAGAGAAAGGTATTCCTGACTCTGCATGCTCCTACTCAGTGCAGACCAACAAATCATCTCTTATTCACTACATGACACCTGGCTGCCCAGATTTCCACTTAGCAAGGTGAATTGACTGACTATGGGCTTGCTCTGCAGTGGTGTCTGTGTAGATGATACAGATCTTAAAGTATTTGTTACAAATACAGCTAAACCCTTACAAAGTATTCTGTGTCTGAGCTTGTTTATACCAGAAATCCATGCCCAAAGGGCGGTCCAAAAATAAAATTTCCTTTTTAGTTCATTGTTCTCTGTAATTACTTTGGATACCTCCAAGAAACCCTTAGAAAGGAGAATAAAAGTTTTTTAGTGGCTCTAAAAGAAGATGTTTATGAAGAGAGCACTTTTTTAAAAAAAAAAGGAAACTTACCATTTGATTCACAAATAAGAGTTTAATTTACCAAAAAAATAATAATAATAAAGAAGTAAATAGAGGAGGAAAAATATTTCTTACTTCTATCCATCTTAGGTTCCTTGTTGGGTACCCCAGCAAAACAGAGATTAGCAAGAGAAAAACGTGAAGACTTACCTAATACAAATTTGTTTAACACCAGAGCGTTCCTAAGAAAGGGACATCCCCAGCAAGTGCTTAGAGCTGAGATCTCATACTAAAGCTGATGGAAGCACAGCATTATGGAGTGTGTGACAAAATTAAAGCAGTATGATTGAAGCAGGTGAATGGCAAATAGGGAAGCCTTTGGCTCGTGTCCTCTGCGCGTGCTGTCATCATTCTTCAGATGTGGACACACTAACCTCAGTATACCCTCTTCTGTGCACATTATTTTACATCATCTTTTCAGTAATTCTTATTTAAAATGTACCTAGAAACTGAAATATACAAGGTAATTCATCTAACTGAAATGTTTTTCACAAAGTCTTTGAGACCAGTAGCCTAAGTTGAGTAACCATGAAGGTTATTTAACTTCTGAAGTTCCATGGAAATTTCACTTTGAAACTTGTAAGAATGTCATATACGTGTGTGAAGATTGTTGTAATTGATCAGATACTAAATCCTGGACTGTTCACAGGGATGTGCAGCACTAATGACCAATAGCTTCAGAACAGAGAAGTTCCGGGGCACATAGGACGTACTCAGAGGCACAATGCCCAGCAGAAACATGCAATTTTAGTTACTCACCTGGAACCTTCCTTGGTGTTTTTTTATATTCACTGTTGCTTTCCATTATAAACTCACTTACCTACATTACAGTATAACTTCACTTTTGCATTTTCCCATGTATTCCTTTGGACATGCAGTTTCTTCAATAATTTACTTGATATCTTCTATTACATTTTCAGGCCTTAAATTTGAAATGTTTTATAAACACACCTAATTAATCCCAATTGGGCAAGATTTATTTATTTTGTTCACATATTCAGAAATATTTGTTATTACTGTCTGGTCCTAGTAAAACCAATACAGATAAGTTAACTTGATCAAAAACATTTTTAAATAGTTTGCATCAAAATAGAGTCCCGTTCCCTAAAAAATGAAACAGATTGTTTTCTTTCCAGCATCATGACAAATTCTAATATCACCCTGCTGATGCCATGTTCTTTGACGGTTTCCTCTGCAGACATACTTTGGAATGGATGTGTCTGCAGTTGAAGATCCAGTGCAGAGACGAGCTTTGGAAACCATGATAAAAACCTATGGGCAAACCCCTCGTCAGTTGTTCCACACAGCCCATGCCAGCCGACCTGGAGCCAAGCTCAACATTGAAGGAGAGCTTCCAGCAGCTGTTGGCTTGTTAGTACAGTTTGCTTTCAGAGAGACCCGAGAGCCAATCAAGGAAATCACTTATCCGGTATGTTATTTTGATTTCAGCAAAATTCAGCAAAACTTGATTGGACTCCTGCCATGCCCCTCACTTAGCTATGGGGGTGCTGATATGAATAGTGTGGTCCTAGCCTACTGATAAGCACCAGCCAGTGCAAGACAGCAGGGGCAACTAGAGCAGTGACTTGTGTGCAGTGAACGCTACATCAGTGACATGGGGAGTATGCCATGCAAGCCCAGGGAAAAGAAGTATTTGAGGGCAGACAGAAACTGTTTTCAGGGAGCACAGAAGGGTTATTACTAGGGAAAGTCTCACCAAGCCGACTTCTAAATAGGATTGTACAAATAAAAGGAGCCAGCTGGTAACTGTGTAAATGGCACAGCTGGGCCCAGTCTCCATCTTTAACCAGAAGCACTAATCAGAAGTACCTCCCCAGATAGTAGTAATGGGAAGTTTTGTCTCTAAAAATAAGAACTAGGCATAATTTTCCTTTATAATGGAAAGTTAAAGCAAGCAGGCCTTAAAAGGAAAAACAATTTTAGCCTTCATTTAAGTTCTTCATATAAAAGTAGCATAAGGTACTAGAACTTAAATTGTAGAATGTTGCAAAGTGCTTGTAGGAGGGAGTCACTGAAAATAAAAAGTGAGGGGAAGAGACCTTAAACATAAATCAAGAAGTCTGGCTCAACTACATGAATCTGTGGTCCACTGTCAGTAAAGAATTTTCACAGAGCTTGTTTTGATAATGTTTTTGGTAAGGATATTGCTTAAAAATCTTAGAAATATAGATATAAATTGTTCATGCTTATAGCTCAGATCTGTGAGTTTTGCATGTTAAATACAAACAGAAACCATTCAATTACTAGAGCCAATCTAAAGACTTTTATTAAGAGTGGTGTTCTACTAAAACCAAATCACCAATGTTGAATTTAATTTAGTAGAAAGTTGGATTTTTTTATTTTGTGGTTTTTAAAGGCTCATGAGTCATATTATCCCTTACCAGAGTTGCTATTTTAAACTCTAATACATTATTTTAGCATGTCAGCATAATATAACAGTATATTCCTGAAATTACACTTAGTTTACTATGGTACTTACTGCTAATTAATGAGTGAGATGTTGTTGGTTTTAGGGATTTGATTGGATGATTTTGGCCTCTTGAAACAGGGTCTCACTGTGTAGCCCAGACCAGCTTAGAGCTGGAGATCTTGCATAGTGCTGGGTTGCCTTTTTCTCCCAGTGCTTGATTCTAGGCCTGAACTGTGCTTGATACTAATTATCTGTTTAAAGCTGATGCATGTAAAAGCACTAGGCAGTCTGTCTGCTGGCAGTAGGAGCACAATGCCAGCCTGCCTCGTTCCCATTGTAGCACCTTCACACTGACTGTTCCTTCATCCCATTTGGATCTCTCATTTCAGTAAATCCTCTGTTCAGATTACCCCTCCTCCCCTCCCTGACCCCATGTCTAAGTCAGAAGCTCCATTCTTCTCTGTCTTCTCTCTGTTTTGCTTTACAACACCTTCACCCCTAACAAACATTTAAGTGATTGTTTTATCTGTCTCTCCATCCCTACCTAAATGCAACACCATTGGGAAAGGATGTGATCTGACTTGCTCATCACTGTGTCTGCAGATCCTAGGGCAATGCTTGGCACACAATGGGCATTCACTGTTTTCTAAATGAATGACTTCTGCGGCAGGTTCTTTAGCGTTTGGCTTGCCTTTACTTCTGTGTGATGTGCAGTGGTGTTTATGTCACAGTTTTTCTTTGCCTGAACAGAGGGACCTCCCACACAATGCTGCACCGTGGCCTTCAGGTGGCAGCTGCACAGCTCTGACATACAGCAGCAAATCTGTGCTGGAAAGGGTCCTCCACACAACCCAGCTGCACGTGTGTGAACTTGCTCATTGTAGACGTTGCAGTCAGAGCTGTATGAGCAGCACTTAGGAAAGGCACTCTTTCCTCATGTTGTATAATGTAAAACAGCCATGGTACAATGCTTAGTGTTTGTGTGTAGCTCAAAAGTGCTTAGCTTTGTGTATAACTCAAAAAAGTTTAAATTCTGCAATTCATACGAGAGACATCTTCAGGCATTGAGTTATGAGTGGTCAGTCTGACACCTCTTTTTACAGACTTCAGTATAGATAGGCTGAATGAAGGCTTTAGAGAGAAAACGTGTTCTCAAGATACCCGTGTTACCTCCCTCTTCCACAGGATCCATCCTGCCACTCAGCCTTCCCAAAGGTGCCTGCTCTACGACTCCTCCATGCCTTGTAACACTGCATATTATTTGTTCCCATAAGTGATCTAAGTAAGAAGAAATAGAGCACTGACTGGCATGCTTTTTAAACATTGTGTGTAGGTCAACAATGCCTGTTTCTTCATTCAGATGGAAAAAAGAGATAAAATACACTGAAAATTATTTGATAGTCTTGCAGAAATTACTGGAATTTGTTTAGTATATTGTTTTCATTAGGTCTGTGTAGCATTTACTCTGAAATTTTGAAAGTAGAAAATAAATTTTTAAATGTCTAAAACAAAATCTATTAATAAGAGATTAATAGAGTTTAACAGTCAAAAAGGGAGTAAAAGAATAAAGTTACTGGAAAAAACTCTGAGAACTGTTTTCTCCTCTTCTGGATTTTCTTCTTGATAATTGTTTTTTTAGATGGAGGAAGGATTTTGGTTCCTGTTCATGGCAGATGTGTGGCCATCCTTACTAGTCTTCTCTCTCCTCTGTATTCATAGCCTGCTGCTCCTCAAACCCATCTCTTCCTTTGTTTTTGTTGGACAACAATATCTTCTCTGGGATTTACTAGCTTTCTCTGGAGCACTGAGTGCTCTAGCCTTCTCAATATACTCCATAATAAATCCTGAGCATACACTGAGAAACTGCAGTGGTCTAGACATGCATGAAGCAGGGGTCTCCTAATTCCAAAGCTTGTGGCTGAGTGAGCTCTTCTCTGCTCATGTCTTCATTTCTGTCATATGTATATGTGACTTGTCATCCTTCAAAGTCAATCTGATACACCAACTGCAGGTGTTTTAGCTAGCCTAAAAGAAATGTGTCTAGTAAAACTTTGCTTTTTTTGTTGAGTTTCAAAATTATTTGAATTAGTAGCAGGCATTTTCATTCAAGCTAGGCCAGAACCACAGAATAAAAATCAAATAAACACTTTTCTATGTGGTAAACATGGCGAAATAAAATATTTAATACAATTCTTGCCCTCAGAGAGTTGATAATCTAATTGTTTTCTTTATAGAATTTATGTTGTAATTATTAATCTACCACTTTTTATTTGAAGAAAGTAATAAACTTGACTTTCCTTGGTTTTAGAGCCCTTTGTCATGGATAAAAGGCTTGAAGTGGGGCGAGTATGTAGGTTCCCCCAGTGCTCCAGTACCTGTGGTCTGCTTCAGCCAGCCCCATGGAGAAAGATTTGGTTCACTCCAAGCACTGCCCACCAGAGCCATCTGTGGTTTATCCCGAAACTTCTGTCTTCTGATGACCTACAGCAAGGAGCAAGGTAAAGTGAACCACAGTGAGGATCAGTCTGGGCATTTTTTTAACTTTTTTTTTTTTTAAATTTAACTGTCACCAGTTCACCTGTGCTGCTGCTCAAAATTGTTACTTTGGTTTTTTTTGTTTGTTTGTTTGTTTATTGCTTTTCCAGACAGGATATCTCTGTGTAGTCCTGGCTGTCCTGGAACTCACTTTGTTGATCAAGCTGGTCTCGAACTCAGATCCATCTATCTCTACCTCCCAAGTGCTGCGATTGTGTTTACTTAATGCTGGCTAGGCATTAAAATGTAGTACATTAAAAAAAATGAGGGTTAAATGCGCTGCTATTTAAAATAAAAGGAGTTTGAGGGAGTTGAGAACAAATGTCTGTACTAACAGGATGAAAACATTGTCAATCTGATAGAAATTAGCACGTTCAAGCTCTCAATCCACAAAATGGACAGATGCATTTAGCAGACAGATCCAGTGCCTCCTCAGATGCAGCTGTGGGTTTCCACATACAAATGGGAGCGAGGAGTGTAAAGAGATGCCCTGGAAAGCAGCTCTTCTGTTCCTACCTCCAGCTCAGTAGCATTGGAGTGTGGAACAGCACTATGTGGTGTGGGTCATTTCATAATTCAGAGTGTCACCCAGACGGTGGAGAACTGAGGACATCCCTCTGTTCTTCCTGCTAACATTCTCTACTGCAGAGGCTCTCCTGCTTGGCCTAAGCGTGAACGTGAATGGCTGAGGATGTTCATGTTCATGTCAGGTTGCTGAACACTAACTAGCTCTGCTCTGTGGTCCTTTTTTAAGCCTGCTTTGTCAGCACCTAATTGCTTAGCATTATGGGATTTAGATGTGAACCTTGTAATTCTCAACCTAGTGTCTGTTTGTCATTAAATCCTAGGCCCTTGCTCTGCCTCACGAGCTGTAACCTCTCCATAGAGAGAACTTTGGATTAGTCAGTCTAGATGTGTGCACAGAAGCACTACACTGTAATCTCTGGAAGCACAGTTCCTTAGTTTGTATCCAAGCTCTGCTATTTACTACCTGTGTAGCCTTGGGAAAGTTGCCTGAGGCCTTCCAGATTCTGACTTTTGATCTATAAAAATAGGAATACCAAATATCTTCCCTCCCAGGGTGAATTATTGTAAAGACTCAAAATGATGTATGAAAATGATTAAGATAGGACCTGGATCATTATAAGTATTAATACTTACATGAATCTATTAGGCTTCAACCCTCCTGGACCAGGGATCGTCAGTGGTCACTGCTTTTCCCTAAACCATAACAGTCCACAAAAACATCACAGAGGGCATTGATTGACAAGTGACTGCACCTTGCAGATGGGTGTTAAGAGTCCTGGTAGCAGCTGGACATGTTGAGTGCTGATATGTAAAATACTGCGGCTCTGTGTGGCTGTTCATCTTAATAGACTACTGCACAGGGTGTGCCTAATGATCTCAAGGCCACTGTGGGCCACCTTCTTGGGAAATGCGCCTCAGAACTGACCAAAGGCTTAATTATCAAGTGCACTCTCTCTGTCCCATTCATAGTGAACCGCTACGACTTGAGTCCAGACCTACATGTGCCCAAATTGCAATTTTCTAAAACCCACTGTTCATTATTTTAGTTAAAGTTTCTTTCTCTAGCTCTGAGTCAAGTAAATCCCAGTCAAAACACCCAGTGAAAAAGAAGGTAATCCCACTCTTAGGTCTTATAAACTATATACACTGAGGGTTCTCAGACCCATGGCACATGGTCCCTCCCGGCCGCTAATATGTAGAAGAGCTTACATTTTGTGAGCATGGCTTAGTTCTTTTGTTGTGAAACTGATGCCTACATTTGACTATTAGGAAAAAAAATGTCTGTGAATTATATTTTCAATGTGTTGCTAATTCATTTAAGAACTATTTGTTTGTTCATCCATGTGCTGTGTGTCCTGCCAGGTTCTGGGATCAACAAAGTACATTCTCTCTCCTGAAAGCTCTACATTAGTTTAAACATTGCTTGGTTTCAAGGACAGTCATACCTCAATCTTCCTCCGGTGTTTACTGTAAGGTACATGTGTAGACAATAGAAAATCCCAAAAAAGAACATGGAACGTCCACATCTTTATACCAAAAAGGCATAGTGCTGTGCTATTAAAAACAGAGAAGAGACCAAAACCCTCTTGAGTGGTAATTTGCCATGCCAGATCCTACAACTGAGCAGCATGAATCCCTTGCTCAGAGAAGGTATGGCTTCTCCCCAGCAGAGTTAACTTTCTGCTGTTCAAAGTTGTTCATGCTGACTACTCAGCAATAGATATATAAAAAGTCATTTTAACAAGTATTTAGTTCATGTTTAATTTCTAAAGAAAAGGAGTCTCAGAGTATGAACAGAGAAAACTTTATTAGTTTTGTCTTTATTAAAATTTATCTAAGAAGATAATTCCACCCTTAGGATTTCACTGTTTTTGAAGGACTAAAACCAAGATTGTTCTATCTTGGGGAGATGAGGATGATATTGTCTGAACGGAGTATATATTCTGCTATATAAATGTCAGCAACCTTTAACTTGTCACTGTCTGAGCTGTTACATGACACTGTGGTGACAACTAGATACTTGATTTCCCCTTCTCTTGAGGTGTGAGAAGCATGAATAATACAGATATTCAGTGGTCCGCTATTCTGAGCTGGGGGTATGCTGACAACATCTTACGACTGAAAAGTAAGCAGAGTGAGCCACCAATCAACTTCATTCAGAGTTCACAGCAGCACCAGGTAAGCTTGGATATAAGGACTGCTTGCCAGCTAAGCTCAGTGTCTTGGAAGAATGAAGGAGGCCAGCAGACACTGGTTTTACTTGATGTCAGCCCAGAAGCTGCTATTTGCAGTACTTCTAGATGTCATAGTCCCTGCTCATCTCCTTAGGTCCCACAGTTTTGCCTATTTCTTTATTGAGAGAGCTGTCATGAACCCCTCTGTGTACCAATTTGGGGCCCAGTGTTTAAACAAAATGAGCTACTTTCATCCTGGATCCATTTGGCTTTGCAACTAGTTCATTTTCTGTAACCATAATATCATCTTCGTTACCTGGGTTTCCCTAAATAGCCCAGGTATTCAGCATCTGATGAAGCAAGAGGACACTGACCCTCATTTCCTGGAGCTGTGTTGTGCTCCCAGCTTTGATAGTCATTGACTGCATAATCTTTGGCAGATAACTTAGCCTTTCCAAACTAGAGTGTCTTTCCTCCTCTTTAAAACTGGGTTTATCCAGTGTACAATTATCCCTCAGAAAGCTGCTGTAAATGTGCTGCTGATATTTAAAAAAAATTGTCTGTCTGCTATGCATATCCTACAGCCACATGGTACTGCCACAGCCATCACAGGCTCTGAATTGAACACAGAGCCGCCTTCTGTCTCTGTCCGTCTTCCCATGGGATGGTCTCTGACCATTATCTGATTTCTCTTCCCTTGCTGTGAAATACCTGCTACCTGTTCATGTATACTAAAGTGTTCCCATCCTTAGGAGTGGTTGGCAGCAAAAGCAAAAATGGCTGTGTCAGTTTTATGAGCTGAAAAGAAGGACTCTGCCATTTGTTACTGGAATTATCCAGAGCCAGAAGAACCCAGAATAAAGGGACAGTGAAAAACAACCATATCAGAAATGTTAATAAGGGTTTTTTTGTTTTGAATCATATTGGAGCATTTTATACAGATAGAAATATGTATCCAACACAAACAACTGATGATGAATCATAACAAAGCTGGCAGTATAATTAAATTGCAAATGAGTCTGCAAAATCAGGGAAAACACAAAAACATATTGCAGAATAAGTCTGTTGCTTGCTGCCTCCTTTATGGAATTGTTCTGAATTGCAAGGGGAAATAAAATAGAGTGGGAGTGAGTTGTATAATATATCTTACCTCTTCCAGTATGTTGACAAGTGCATTCATGGCTAGGTGTCGCTCAGTTCTCTGCATGTAGTGCTTGGCATCAACAGCTGTCATGTCAGTGAGGACATGAGGAGAACTGAGCCAAACTTGAATGGTACCTCCATGGTTAAGAATGAAGAATTTTGTTCTACCAAGGAACTTCTACAACTTATAAATAATTTCAGTAATGTAGCAGGATACAAGATTAACTCAAAGAAATCAGTAGCCCTCCTGTACACAGATGATAAATGGGCTGAGAAAGAAATCAGAGAAACATCACCATTCACAATAGCCGCAAATAGCGTAAAATGTCTCGGAGGAACTCTAACCAAACAAGTGGAAGACATGTATGACAAGAGCTTTAAATCTTTGAAGAAAAAAATTGAAGAAGACACCATAAAGTGGAAAGATCTCCCATGCTCTTGGGTAGTTAGAATTAACATAGTAAAAATGACAATCTTACCTAAAACAATCCACAGATTCAATGCATCAAAATCCCAGCAAAATTCTTCACAGACTTTGAAAGAATGGTATTCAGCTTCATATGGAAAATCAAAAAACCCAGGATAGCCAAAACAATCCTGTACAATAAAAGAACTTCTGGAGGCATCACAATCCCTGACTTTAAACTCTACTACAGAACTACAGTCTGAAAACAGCCTAGTATTGGCATAAAAACAGACAGTAAAACCAATGGGACCAAATTGAAGACCCAGATATTAATCCACACACCTTCGAACACCTGATTTTTGACAAAGAAGCAAATAATATCAAATGGAAAAAAGAAAGCATATTTAACAAGTGGTGCTGGCATAATTGGTTATCAGCATGTAGAAGAATGAAATTAGACCCATATCTATCACCATGCACAAAACTCAAGTCCAAATGGATCAAAGACCTCAACATAAAGCCAGCCACACTGAACCTTATAGAAGAGAAAGTGGGAGGTTCACTTGAACACATTGGCACAGGAGACCACTTCCTAAATATAACCCCAACAGCACAGATACTGAGAGAAACAATTAATAAATGGGACTTCCTGAAACTTAAAAGCTTCTGTAAAACAAAGGACATGGTCAACAAGACAAAACAACAGCCTACAGAATAGGAAAAGATCTTCACTAAACCCACATTGGACAGAGGTCTAATGTCTGATCTCCAAAATATACAAAGCACTCAGGAAATTGGTCATCAAAAGAACAAATAATCCAATTTAAAAATTGGAGTACAGACCTAAACAGAGGAATCTAAACTCTCAACAGAGGAATCTAAAATGGCTGAAAGACACTTAAGGAAATGTTCAACATCCTTAATCATCAGAGAAATGCAAATCAAAACAACTCTGAGATTCCATCTTACACCTGTAAGAATGGCCAGGATCAAAAACACTGATGACAACTTATGTTGGAGAGGTTGTGGGGTAAAGAGAACACTCCTGCATTGTTGTATGGTATGTATTATTGCAAGCTGGTACAGCCCCTTTGGATGTCAGTGTAGCGATTTCTCAGAAAATTAGGAAACAACCTTCCTCAAGACTCAGTAATACCACTTTTGGGTATGTGTGTGTGTGTGTGTGTGTGTGTGTGTGTGTGTGTATATGTGTGTGTGTGTGTGTGTGTGTGTGTGTGTGTGTGTGTGTGTATATATATATATCCCCAAAGGATGCTCAGTCATGCCACAAGGACATGTGCTCAACTATCTTCATGGCAGCATTGTTTGCCATAGCCAGAACCTGGAAACAATCTAAATGCCCTCAATCGAAGAATGGATAAAGAAAATGTGGTACATTTACACAATGGAGTACTACACAGCAGAAAAAAATAACATCTTGAATTTTGCAGACAAATGGATGGAGCTAGAAAACATCATTTTGAGTGAAGTAACCCAGGCACAGAAAGACAATTATCACATGTACTCACTCATAAGTGGTTTTTAAACATAAAGCAAAGAAAATCAGCCCACAAGCCACAATCCCAGAGAACTTAGACAACAGTGAGGACCCTAAGAGAGACTTACATAGATCCAATCTATATGGGAAGTAGAAAAAGACAAGGTCTCCTGAGTAAACTGGGAGCATGGGGACCTTAGGAGAGGGTTGAAGGGGGGGGGCAGAAAAATATCAATTAAAAATCAATTAAAATCAATAAAAATCAATTAAAAAAGAATGAAGAATTTTGTACTTTATCTTTTTTTCTTCTATTTAGCAACATTTGCAATTGTTAGAGCAATACTTGTGTTTACATATACTCTACTTCCACAAGGAAAGACAGAAAGAAAATGCATGAAAGTAAAAAAATGGTAGCTTCCAACAGTCAAGAAGCTTAGATTGGAGGATCTTTAGTTCCGAACCAACCTGGGATACACCCTTAGGCCCTATTTCAAAACAAAAGACCAGTACGTAGATGTTTGAAGAACTCGCATATTCATGCGCAAGCTTTGATTGTTCTTGTATTATTTCTAAGAAACAAGTGTGTATAAAAATATAAAATTTTATACTGTTGTTTTCAATACCTTGTAATCTGGAAACAATTGTTAAATGTTTTTGCTAAAAGCTGTTGAAAGTACTATGGTTCCATCTGTTTCTGCTCTGATAATATCAAGCAAAAATATTACCCAGAAGTTGGCAATTGTGTATTTTTGTGAAAAATTCTCAGAGAATGAGAACTATGTCTTACTGTTTTTAACACATTAGTCTTTGGTTTGTCTTTTTAAAGGTGACCAGTTGTGCCTGGGTGCCTGACAGTTGTCAACTCTTCACTGGGAGCAAGTGTGGTGTCATCACAGCCTATACCAACAGGCTCACTAGCAGTACGGTAGGTCCTGGCTCACTGGCACATGATTTGGACCTTTATGTCACTGAGGAAAGCCTGGTTGATGTGAGCCATCCTTGTACAAGGCTACCTTACCACATGTGTGTTAGCTCTTCCCTGTTTTAGCTCTTAGGAAGTGGAAGGTCACAGACTTAATTCATTAGAATTAGGTTCATTAATATCAATGAAGAGTTGAAAATAATCTTAGAGTTCTTATTTTCTGCTTCAGAGACACAAAATATTTTGAGATATGATCTGCTTTGCATTTGAGCTTTTTCATGACTGTCTTTTGTAGTATGAGGAACGGGCTGCATCCTGCTGCCCAGCTAGCTTAACCCCCGAAATAACCACACAGAAATTGTATTCATTAAAATACTGCCTGTCCCATTATCTCCAGCCCCTTATTGGCTACCACTTACATATTAGTTTAACCCATCTCGATTAATGTGTATCTCCACTTGACTGTGGCTTACCGGCATGAGTCTAACCAGCGTCTGTCTTGGGCAGGAGAATCGTGGCAATCTGCCTGTCTCTGCTTTCTTCCTCCCAGAATTCTGTTCTGTCTTCCCCGCCTACCTGAGTTCTGCCCTATCAACTAGGCCAAGGCAGTTTCTTTAATAACCAATGAAAGCAACACAAATACAGAAGGGCCTTTTACACCAGTCTTTGAGACAGGGTCTTACTTTGTAGCCTCAGACTTCTGGCAGTCTTCCTGCCTCAGGCTACCAAGTGCTGGAATTCTAAGCATGAACCAACAAATGGCTTTTTTTTTCATGACATTTGAATCTTGCCTGTATTCTCAGTATCAATTTGAACATTTAGAAAGAGTGTGTAAAACATGATTTCTATCCTTTGTCCTCTAAAGTGTGGAAACCCTAATGTCACTCTCCTAGTCTGACTAAATTAAAAGGCAGCAAAATCTAAGTAGCTATCCTAATTTCTGTTACTTCTTTACTAGAAAGCATTTTTAAGCCATCCACTGAATGACAACAGCGAGGTATTTAAATAAGCCAATTTTTAAAAGAAAAGACATATTATGCAATGCTTCCTTTTAATTTCCTGTCTCCTTGCTTGAACCTTGTGGTACTGTTCAAGATGTAGCAAGTTAAAGTAATAATCTTCTTTCATTAGAATCTTCTCTGGGCTACTTTTTTCCCACAATTTTCAGAATTATGTATTAAAATATATTTTGCTGAGAGGAACTATTTACTATTCCTAGCACAGTGTTTTTCCCAAGTTCTTTGGTAAATCCCTTGTTAAAGTTTGTCCAACCCTGGGGTTTAAACATGTCCCTAATACTGTTTCTGTCTCTTATCAGAGGAGCAACTAAAATGTTTTGTCAGAAGTACTGTACCCCAGTCAGCACCTGGAGAGACCCTGGAGAGCCTGCAAGGAAAAATACCCTGAAGGCTGGGATGGAGGCTAGGACAGGATGTAGGAACAGATGAGACAAGGAGAGAGGTGTCTGCTAGGTGTTAGGGAGCCAAAAAGGTTATACTTACACTGGGTACTGCTGTGTGGAGAAAAGAGATTACCAAAAGTAGGGTGCCAACTTGCCCAACTGTATGGAATCTGATCTGCTAAGTTGGAAGATGTCAAATAATTTTCTGTGTAGTTAAGACTACAGTGGTGAGGATGAAATGGAAAAAAACAAAGCAGCCTTTATAGCCCAGGGGTGAGGTTCTTACACGCTATGTTTGCTAAGGAATCCGAGTCCAGAAGTGTCAGAATGTCCAGAAAGTCCCCTTTATTTCTCCTTTTTACTCACAAACCCTATACATCTGTCTCTATCATTAATGGCTGTTGGTACCTTCAGTTGTCTCTGTCTGCACTCTGTTGCTTTGCTTCTAAGAATCTGTCCCAGCCTGCGCTAGGATGGCTATCTGCTATGCACATGTATAGTTGCCTTTTTCTTTTCTTAGTAAATATTTATTAGGAAATAGTAACAGCTCTATCTTTGTTGGTTTTTTTTTTAGTTTTTGCTCCATTTGCTTTCTGACACTTTAAGCAGCCTTGTTCTTAGCTTTCTTCATTTCTGCATTTTTTAATTATCTACCAACACAGTACATAATACCACATTACCACATTAAAAAAGAAAAGAATTAAGATGTCAATATAGGAGTCATTACACAAGGAATGCCTTTGAATAGAGCTGATCATAGTGACTTAAAATAGCGATTCTTGTTTTGTTTGCTTTTAAGTTGTGGCAGGCTGATGAAGGTTCACATTGTTTATTATTACTTTTATATAATTTTCCTGAAAGCAGATTTTCCAGCTCATTGATAAGGGTTTTCTTTCCTTCTAAGTAGTAGGTATTGAGTTGGGACAGTAGTGGTTATTTCCTGCCCAGTGTCAGAAATGCAGCTTAGCTGTGTGGTTCTGCCAGTGTTTAAGGAGAGCTCACTTAGATCTTCACAGTTGTTGGTCCTCATGCCTTATCCCACAGACTGTCTCAGCATCCTGTATCCATGATACAGCCCTGGCCCTGGCTGCGAAGTCAAAAGGACACTTCTGACAGATTCACTTCTTTCTGTTCTGCAGCTTCCCTGTCATGAAGTCCCTGGTCCTGAAAGCTTTTATGTGTTCCCTCAGGGAGCTTTCACACAGACAAACAATAGCCCCATAGTGTCACATAAGACTCACAAAAGTCCTTGTTGGGAGAATTTTCCAGGAGTTCTTAGGAAGTATCTCTCTTCGCTAGTAAACCATACCTAACTTTAAGCACTTACTCTCAACTGTCTGAGTCTTCTCAGTGAAGCCTTCTAATATGCCTTCTAGTAAATGGTAGATACTGACTTACTATGGGATTATCTATAAGTTAAGTCAATGTTATAGAAGAATATCTTCTGAAAGTGATAATTGATTGTATAATAGTTATTCTTGAAACAGACAGCCTGGTATTGTTTTAACAAAGTAAAAAAAAAATTGGTTTAGAGTTTGAGAATTCACACACACACAAATAAATGCATAGTAGCTATAAATTTAAACAAAGTTAGTACACCAGTGCAATGTAGAATTCAAGACTTGGCAGGATGACCCAGGGTCAGATACACTGGTTTCCCTTGGCAACACATTTCAGGCCCTGGTGAGCCAGTGGAAGAGGTTGAAGGTGACTGAAGCCTCCAGGCAGCCAGGAGTCGTCTCCTGGCACAAGCAGTAGATGTAGCTCTAGGACCTGAGCCTGCTGTGTGCTGAGTGTGGATACAGGCCTTGAGCTTGAGAAGATACAGGGCGCTGTGCAAAGGGCTTGGTCCAGGATGTCCTTAAGCCACACTGTGCAGGACCTTCCACATCAGGGCTAGTTCATTCTGCAAAACCACACAATACTCCTGCATCAGAAATTGCAAAGGTCCTAGGCCCTGGGAAAGAAATAGAAAATACATGTGACCTCCTTCTGCAGTAACCACTCCTTGATACCAATGTCCTTATCCCTCTTGGGGGTCTGTAGTTCTTGTGGAAGCAGAGACATGAACTGGGCCATTTGGCAGACCTTTATATCTAGCAGGACCCTGGGACTATCCAGGTTCTCATCCTCACCACCATCAGCAGCAGCAGGAGGAGCATGGAGCCCCACCTTTGTCTGGCTTCATCCTGGGCTTTGGTGTTTGTAATACAATGAGAACTTAAGTGTCCTTGAGGTTTTCCCCTGGGATCTCACTCTTGCTTGGAGTTTCTAACCTTCATCTTCCCCTGTGGCTCTCAGCCTGCTGCTGTGTTTGGATGTCTGGATTTTCAGCTTCACCTAGAACAGGGTTGCTGCCCGTGATTCATGGTACCACTTTAAACTGGCCTGATGGGCACACTGTGGAAGTTGACATTAACCCCCAGGGGAGTCCCAGATTGGGGGAATCCAGAGCAGAGCGAGCCAGAAGTTAAGTGAACCACTGAAAGAGGGAGTTAGAAGGACTTTGGTCACCTAGGATAGAGTGAGTCTGGAGAAGTCCCAGAGAAAGCTCAACACACACGGGGATAGTCTTGGTTACCTCTTAAATGAATCCCAACTGGGGTGCAGATGGGATAAGATGCCTCATGCAACGGCAAGGAGGACACCTAGGAGATGCCACCCTGGGAACCTAGAGCTGCTTGCTCAGTAGGGGTGAGCCAGCCCCCATTTCTGTATTCTTGAATGGGAAATTCTGAAATGCCAGTGATAATAAATACTCCAATAAAAAAGCAAATAATAACTATGTGGCTTTCAGACATAATTAGTTTTTGAAAGTCCATCTGTAACCATGGAGAAGGGACACAGCACTGGGACCTGTCAAACTAAAGAGAGAAATAACACTTTTTATGGCATTATATATAACATGAAAACAGTTCTAAATATCAGTAAATATAAAATATATGTCAGTTATGATAACTGTATGGAGTATTATTATCATTTGAAGATAATATTAAAATATTTGAAGATAATATCAAAAGTAGAAAATGCAAAATAATGTAAAATACAAAAATAGAAATATGTTCGTATAGTAATATTACAAACTTTAAAAATACATATACCTTTAACAAAGACTGAACAAAAGCAAATAAAAGTAATAGGCAATGCAAGTTATTAATTAGCAGTTTAAATTGTTACATTTCTTTATTGACTTATTTAAAAAGTTGAATAGAATTGAAAATGACCAGATAAAAAGGAAGTCTGAGACATATTTTTAATTTTGAGATATTACAGATTATTTTATGTGTGTTTTCATCTCATACTTTGCTTAATATTCGAATTCCAGCCCTCAGAAATTGAAATGGAGAGTCAGATGCATCTCTACGGACACACGGAAGAGATAACCAGCTTGTGTGTCTGCAAGCCGTACAGCGTGATGATAAGTGTGAGCAGAGATGGGACCTGCATCGTGTGGGACCTAAACAGGTACAGAATTCTCCTATCCAGACATGGCTGCTTGAAATGTTGCATTTCTACAGTATATAATAAGTGCACTAGAATCACAGCACTGTGTTGTCAATTTAAACACGAGACATGTGCTTATAGGTATAGAGAACCTCTATAGTCTAGTTAAAGTTAGAAATCTTATGCCTCACAATAAGAGTTACTCATTCTAAGGAAACAACGACTGTAGTCCTGTATATGACTGGATGTGTGAATTTATGTCATTTTTTTTAGGCTATGCTATGTACAAAGTCTGGCAGGACACAAAAGCCCTGTGACAGCTGTCTCTGCCAGTGAAACATCAGGTGACATTGCTACTGTGTGTGACTCAGGTGAGTTGCCTCCAGCTAGGGCTGCCCACTTCCTGGCTAGGGCTTCTCTCAGCTCCCTTCAGTGCAAGCACTTTGGTCATAGCATGGATGTATATTAAAATATAAGGTCCTACATTGGTTTCTTACATTACACAGAAGTTAAAGATTTTCCCGATAAATGTAAAACTTTATTTGAATACACTTAAGCAAATTATTGTTACCTAATTATTTGAAATTTCTTGGCTTTTGTTTTCTATGCCACTTTGGTTTTCACTTTTAACCATTAGCTCTGTTACCTTTCTTGTGCTAGAGAACAGGTTTTTGACAGATTGAGTTTGATGATTTTACTTTTCCTTTTGCTGTGATAAGATACTCTGGCAAAAGGAACTTAAAATGGTTTGAGTTTATTTTGGCTTCTCTTCTGCAGGGTTCCCTGAGCCCTTGGGGAAAGGATTTGATGGAGACCTGACATTTAGGATGAAGTGTTCCAAGGTCTCTCACTCTCTGCATATTTGTCCAGCTGTGGGTCTCTGTATTAATTCCCATCTACAGCAGGAGGACGCTTCTCTAATGATAACTGAGCAAGACACTGATCTATGAGCACAGCAGAATGTTGTCATGAGGAGTTATTTTGTTGCTGTCTTTTTTTAGTAGAACAGTAATATTTGATTTTCCCCTAAGTCTCTGGCCTATCTAGTCTCATGTTTTTGGTCATCTAAACAGTGTCAGATATGGGTTCTATGTCATGGAATGGGCCCTCAATCCAGTCAGATATGGGTTTGTTAGTCCCATAAGCTTTGTACCACTGTTGCACCAATGCATCTTGCATACAGGCCACCATTGTAGATGGGCGGTTTTATAGCTGGGATGGTGTTTGCTTTTCTCCTTTGGCAATGTGAGGCATGTCCTCCAGTGCCCTAACCTCTAGTCAGCAGGAGTGAAGGCTCTATGTTAGCGCCAGCTCACCTTCTCCATTTTATTGAGTTGTGCAAGCATTTTCTTCTGCACTAAAGCCTTACTATCAGGAGGGCCTTTTGTTGTTCACTGCTGTGGTGTTCCAGGCTAGCTATCCTACAGGCTCCACCTTCTGTCTCACCAGGGAGCACTGGGCTTGGTGTCATAGCTTTCATGGGCAAAGTTTTATTACCTGTTACTCAGATAAAACACCTGACAAAAGCAACTTAAGGGAGAAAGAGCTGTGGCTCAGTTCCAGGGTGAGTCTGTTGGCAGAGAAGTCAGTGTGGGAGAGCTCGGAGCAGCCGCAGTCGGGAGCAGAGAACTAATGCACGCAGAGCTGGTGCTTGGCTCACCTTCCCCATTTCCTATAGTCCAGGATCCCTAACCCGGGGAGTGTTCCTGCCCACAATTAAGACATATCTTCGTGCATTAATTAATTTTATTAAGACGATACCCTACAGACATTTTCAGAGGTTAAACTGAATCTAGAGAGTCTCTCACAGGTCTTCCAGGCTAGGTGTCAAGCTGACTTTACCCACTGTGTGCTTTATCTACGAACCCATCTCCCCAGACCCTTACTTTCTAGTCTTTGAAAAGAAAAACTTAGTTTAGTTCAGTTCAGTGTTAATAAATAAAATCCAATATTAGATACTCAGAGGAATAAGGTTTTGTTTTAAGAATTAATTTACTTTTTAAAAATATGTATCATTTTTGCTACAACTATTTTTTTCTCTTTTGAAAGTCACATACATCACTATTTATTTATTTATTTATTGCTAGGTAGGGTCTCTATATACAACCCAAGCTAACCAAAAACTCACCATCCTCCTGCCTCCCAAACTGCTTGGATTGCACCTGTATGCCACCATACTTGGCTTAAGCCACTGTGATGAGGTGGAGGGGGCACTGCTCACGCATGCTTATGTGTGTGAAGGGCAGAGGTTGTTGAGTTTCAATGTCTTTATTGCTCTTTGTCTTACATTTTGAGACAAGGCCTCTGAGTTTCACCTGGGTCTGCCTCCCCAACATTGGCGTTACATGCTTGAACCACCATACCTGGATGTTCTGTAGGTGCTTGAACCACCATACCTGGCTGTTCTGTAGGTGCTAGGGATCTGAGCTCAATCCCGTATGCTTACACAACAGTGACTTAACACACTGAGCCATCTCCCCAGCTCCCTTAAGTAACTTCTTTCTGATGGTTTCACAAAAATATTTTTCTCTCTCTTGGAGAATGGTATTCTGGGTACTTGCAAACATAATTAGGATTTGCCAGTTTGTAGACAGAAATGTAAGCACACGAAGATCCCTGATTCCTTTCCCTTGTTACCGTTTCACTCCGTCATTGGTGATCTATGGGATGATTTGTGTTTCAGCTGGAGGGGGCAGTGACCTGAGACTCTGGACAGTGAATGGGGACCTCGTTGGACATGTCCACTGCAGAGAGATCATTTGTTCTGTAGCTTTCTCCAACCAGCCTGAAGGAGTATCCATCAATGTCATTGCAGGGGGATTGGAAAACGGCATTGTGAGGTAAGAGGGGGGGTTGTCTTCCCAATCATGTATCACTGCAGTTTGAGAAATAAATTTAATGTCTAAGCATATTCATGTTTAGGAATTAGAGATTTAAAGTCACTTTTGGGTATAGGTCTTTATTCCTGTTGTGTATCTAAATAGTAAAGCTAGTGCAGTTTGAAAGTGTTAACCATAAAATATTAACCATATGAAAGTAGGCAGAGTTCTTATTCCCCCTGCAACCCCTGCAGACTCCCTAGAGGCAATGCTGTTCTTTGCAATAGAGCATCCTGGCAACTCAGCAAACAAACGTGTGTGTTTTTCAGTGCATGCAGTTTTAGTTTGCATAATTGAATAATGACTGCTCTTTCCTCTAGGTTATGGAGCACATGGGACCTGAAGCCTGTGAGAGAAATTACATTTCCCAAATCAAATAAGCCTATCATAAGGTAAGCTCTACCACCGCCTTTTAGTCTTCATAAAATAATTTGTAATTATATTTTGTTAGAGAAATAGTAAAGCATATAGACGTAAAAAATGTGTGTGTGAAGGTCCCATGAAAAGCCAGTCTCTTACCATGCAGCAAATTTCTTGTTACCAGCAACAAACCAACACACTCCGGTCATGTGAAACTCGTGTCTAGTGTCTAGGTGAAAGACAGGCTGGCCCTGTGCCAGGAAGCTTCTGGAACCATAGAAACTGTTCTTTCTACTTCCTCCTTTGCAATGACAGTCATGTGACTGAACACCACAGGGATGTGCTTGGTAAAACAAACACTAGTTACCCTTAACTTGGCTTACAAATTTGACTTTAAAACTCAATCAGTAGTTGAGATACTCAAATTATACTTCATTAAATAAATTTATTTTGATTGTGCTGAATTTAAGTGTGAACCTAAATTATCTATTAATGTTACATTAATTGTTTTGCCTTTTTTCTCCAGAGAAACAAAATACATCCTTAAAACAAATGTCATTTAAGGCTTGGGTGTGGTAGCCCACACCTTTAATCCCAGCAGCTGAAAAGGCAGAGGGAGGCAGATCTCTCTCTCTCTCTCCCTCTCTTTCCTCTTCCTCTCTCCCTCCCTCCTTCCCTCTCTCTCTGTTTCAGGCCAACCTGTTCTATATAACAAGTTTTAGGATAGCCAGGACTACATAAAGAGACCCTATCTCAAATAAACAAATGAATGAATAAATAAATAAATATAATTTAATTTTTAAGGGGAAAGTCTATTAGTATGTTATCTGTATAAAGTTTCTCTCGCCTGGTCTCTGGGGCTCCAGTTTTGTTCTAGCTAAACTGAGTCCCAAACCTTGTCAGGAGGGTGACTATATTAGGATGGGTCAGCATGGATGGTTTGTGTGCCATCTCTGCATGTATGACCCTGGAGTGGAGATACTTTAGTTTTAGCATCACAGTCTGTAAAAACAGTTTAAGGATTGTAACATGCAAATGGATTTGCTCTTTACAGCCTTACATTTTCCTGCGATGGCCACCATTTATACACAGCCAACAGTGATGGGACAGTGATTGCATGGTGTCGGAAGGACCAGCAGCGTGTGAAGCAGCCCATGTTCTATTCTTTCCTCAGCAGCTACGCAGCCGGATGAAGAGAAAGGCCTTCCACAGAGGACATGAGCATCATACTGTGGAGCTGACTCCAGCCACTGCAGAAACAGATGACTAAGCAGTTATCCAGTAATGACACCCGTCTCTCTGTGCACACTTCCACAGCCTCCATGGTCCTGAGAGTAAAGCCCCACCCTCATTCCATAATGGTGTGGAAGGCTGGGTCATCACACACCAGCCATCAAGTTTTGGGTCTTTTGAGGCAAATTAAAGTCAGACTCTTGGTACTTTTTCCCAAGAAAGTATGCTGAATCAAAGATTAGGGTCTCTCTTCTCCTCTTCCTTTCCAAAAGAAGCAGCAGAACTTAAATTGGCTAATTATTTATCTAAAATACTAGAAATTATATTTTTAAGGTTTCTGGTATATCCCCTACATGCACACATTCCCCCTATAAAAAGAAAAGAAAAACTAGGAATTTTTCAAGGCTCAACAGTTGCTTTCTTTGAGAAGCAAATTATTTAGTAGGTGCCTCTGCACCAAATGCATTCCGGAATATCTGAGCAGACAGTGCACTGCTGCAGCATCACACCGGGCTGCTTCTGCCGGGTGTCTTCACCCAGAGAGTAGCTAGATTTCTCCTGCAGGCCACAGGCAGGAGTCCAGGTACTTTTGATTTCATACACATCCTCTTCCTCATAAGAGTTTACTTAAAATCCATAACACTATAGACATCAATACCCTTGGTTCAGTGACTGTTTTCAAATATAATGGTAAATCTCTTTAGCATCTGCTGTTAACAATGCCATTACCAGAGCCCTGAACATTTCCCATCTGTCATCGAAGTTCCAGGCAGCACTCCACAGTGGAGGCACAGCAGCTAATCCGGCCCACAGGAGAGTGTTCTGCTATGAGATAGAAGCCTGAAGGAAAGGAAGACAGCTGAGTGTGCAAGCTGGAGGAACCCAGGTTCACCTCTTCCTCCTAAGCCGCCATCTGAGAATCCTAGAGGAAGTGAAAGCCCTACGTGTGCGCCATGGCATGTGAAGACAGCCCCTAGTCTGGAATGCCATGTCTGCCATGCTGGGACAGCTGGATTTTTACTTGAGGTGCTGCTTTAATGACTTTGAGAATTGTCAGGTAGGCTCAGAAATATGTCACCATGGGATAGACGCACGTTCTGCTGCCTATGAATGACTTGTGCATTTATTGGAAATGTAATTCATATACTGTTTACAGAACTACTTTTGTAACTTCCAGACTTTGTAAAACATTCTGCTTGTATCTGCAAGATGCAGTTCCAGAGTCTCTGCTGTGAGGACAGGCGCAGGGAGAGGCAGGGCCTCATGAGACCTTTAGGTCACATTGACATGGGCACATGTTACTCCTGAGGTCCACTTGTGAGCAGAGATGACATTACTCCTACTCACGTTGAAGTGACTGATTTGTTTTTAAAAATTCAGCTATTGATCTAGCTTTCATTTTTTTACTGAGAACTTCAAGTTAGTCTCCTGTTAGAATAGGGATGCTATGCAGTCTTGGCTTTTTTTAAGGACCAAGTTTCATCATTATCTAAAGAGAAAATGTGCACAATATCTGATCTTGTTAAGAGTGCAATATTATATTTTTATGTAAAAATGAAAATTCATTGGGGGGATTATTTATTGAGCATGAAACCTAGTATGTATATGTTGGAAACGCTTTGTAATGTGCATGTTGTAGCACACATCCCTAGAAATCATCACATGCTGTTACCTTATACACACTGCCACTTCAGTTTGGAAATAAACTTGCTAAAAATAGAATTAAATCTGTGTCTTCTGTATGTCTTGTATGTTATGACCAGATCTCAGTCTGTGGCTATTGCAGAACAAGGTGTATCTGAAATTCCTGTTACTAATCACTGCTGTGCTGGGACCAGTTTCTTTCAACCACTGAATCTCCTCAAGGAATAGAACCAACTAACAATCCACAGGTCATAGGAAGAATGTTGCCACCCCCATAAATGCCTGCACTGTTGGTACAATTAAGGGCTCTGATAAGATTGTGTGACTGCAGCCAGGCAGTTAAATAGAGATACCGTGTGGCTAGCAAGAGGATAAGAACAGCTAGTGGATTGAATAAAGAGCCCTGTAAATAGTAGTGTCCCATGAGACATGGCCTGTGATAGTCTGCACTTAAGCTGGGTTTTAGTCCAACTTCATGGATGACCTAGTGTGGGAGGAAACACAGAGTTCAACAGGAATCAGAGTCGGTAGTTCTCTGTCTAAGAGTCCACAGCCCAGAGTCTTCCCAGAAGCCAAGACGCCCTTACTAAAATACGGGCTGTGTGCCCTTGGGCACCGCAAGACTGAACACTAAATTCATTTAAAGTCAGGCCATAGGACCTCAAAGTAGGCTGGAAAGTAACCAACAAAAGAGTCACCAATAGGCCAAAGCCTGTCAGCAAGAGATGCAAATAAGCCCTTGTGTAGAAATTGCCACAGCTCTCACACACACACACACACACACACACACACACACACACACACACACTGAAAGGGTGGGGTGGAAAGGGCACTTCGAGAGGCCATAGAGCAATTGAACACACATTACAGTGGTAGGAATAAGATACTTCCGTATTAATTTTTGGCCAATGAAACCTATAGCCCATAAATAGCACAGGCCATTGCCACTGCTGTTGACTGCCCACCAAACCTGGATGGTAAGGCCATACTGTTGAAGACGCTACCTGCTATGCAGAATGTAAAAAATAAACTAAGCTGGGACTGAGTCGGAAGCTTTCTCCCTACTGACTAATTTTCATAGTGCCTTTCAGATTGCCTTACAAATATTTATTTTTATGCCCATAAATTACAGGTGTTGTCAGCTTTGGTCAGAGTGGGCAGGGATGACTGCAGAGACTTGTGGCTGGCCCAAGTCCCGAGAATAAGTAACTTTGGGATGCTTGGCCCAAAGCGCGGCAGTTGTATTGTGCCTAAGTCTGGGAACATTGCAGAAGGGGATGAACATGATGTAGGAACTGGAGGAGAGGGTGGGGTGTCATGGATGCTGCTCTCTGGGCCTGTTTTGTCTTTTGTGCTTTTGAACTCTAAACCATTGTGATTACCCTCGGGATACCTGCACAAGAGGGTCCATTAACTTCCTGTCATGGGTAAGGAGAAGCACACAGGCACCTCCCTACCATAGGATTTTTAGAGAGCTAATGGTTACTAGAAGAAAGTGGTTCACACGCCGCTTCTTCCCTGAGGATTTATAGGCAGATAATGATTGCTCTGGTGGGCAGCTCACAAGGCCCCACTGCCCTAGTAGTTAACAGGCTCCCAGCCTGTTAGGTTTTAGGTGTGTTAACCTTAGGTTAGGTGTGTTGACCTTAACAGTTTCTGGGGAAAGATCTCGCCAGAGAATTTATACAGTTGATGGTTGCTCTGAGGAGAGGCTCACAAGGTCATGCCCCTTCCTGATGACACTTACGAGTTGGAGATTTTTCCTTCAGTGGTACCCATGCTTCTGTAAGTAACCCTAATTAAACACATTGCTTCACCAAGCTACAGTTGAATGAAATCATTTGTTTCTATCTCTGAGGTCCTATCTGAGGTGAGATGTTTGTTCCTGTCTTCTCAGGAAAGTTCACACAACGGTGGCTTTTTAAGAAGCCCCATCTGTTCTCTTTGGTTCCCCCTATAAATTTCTACCACTAGGAATAGATAAGGCATCTCTCATTCCTTAATTTTAGTTTTTGTTCTAAAATGCTATATTTCAACTTTTCCTGTCCTTAAATGAACTCAGTTCCAAGATCAGTCTCTCATTTTAGATAGCAGAGTGTCTGTCCCTTCTTATGGCAGGCCTGATTGAGAATAGAGCTGCAGATATATACATATAATCCAGCTGTTCTTGCCTCATGGGCCTTACAGGCTGGTGAGAAACCACTGGAAGTACAGCAGGTAGCATTCAACCTGTGTGCAAGTTACACTCCATGGTAAGTGCCGGGGAGGTGGAACTGAGGTACTCTGAGAACGGCAGAAACAATTTAGAAAGTCTCCTACCACTGAGCTACATTCCCAGCCCTTGTTTTGTAAGACAGGGTTTGTGTCCACCAGGCTAGCCTGATACAGTCCTCTGAGCTCTGGGATAACATGCATGCACCACTGTGCCGAGGTAGACAGCCTCTCTAAAGACAGAACGTGATGTTACAACCTAATGGATGGATAGACATCTAAGTGAAGACAGGCATCAAAGTGTTGCAGACTGTACACATTCCACCTTGGCAGGAATGCCAGCAGCAGGTCCAGGCCAGGCATATGGGATGCAGCATCCACCCATCTTCCAGCCTTTGCAGTGGGGAAGGCTGCAGAGCAGCAGGTGCCTGCAGTGACAGAAGGCACAGGGGTGCAACTGTTGCTCCTCTGCCTGCATCTGTGCTGCTTCGCAGCTTTTCAATCTGCTTAGCGCTTTTCTGTCCCGGGGAGTCAGCAGCAGCACTTTATCAGTGCAAGCTTGCCAACTCCGCGTCCTCCCTCTGCCTGCCTGTTTGGCTATCGAAGGGTGCAGAAAGGGGGGGAGCCCCACTGGAGCCCTTTCCCAGCTATCTAGTTCCCACTATTCTGGATAACTTGCTAATGCCCCAAATTGACAAGGAAGAGCTACCGTGTTGGGAAAGGTAAGTAGAGACTAAAAAACACCATATTTTTACTTTCTGTTGGGTTATCTTTCTCAGGGTCCCCCTTTCATTGATGGCTACCCTTTAACTGACCAGTGGGGTTTGGTCCCCACATAGGTGACAAAATTTTTCAGTTTGTTCCCAAATGTATCTCATATTTTGGACAGCTTTGCCATTTTTTTCTGAGAACTCCTCTAATCAGGGCAACACTTTATACATTATGAAATCAAGACACTTAGAAATCCAGCAGAAAGCTCTGGTTTGCTAAAATGAAATACACACACTCAAATGCACTGTGCATTACAAGACACGGACAAAAAGGCCTATCCTGCTGCTGTTGGAGGGAAATCCCGTGACGCAGGTGCACCCTCTGAAGACTGGGGTTGGCTCAGCATTCCTTCGGCAGCCCTGAGAGCTTCTCTCATGAACAGAGCCAATGAGAGAAGAGTTTTTCAGAGATGATCCTGTGGTGAGTTTGGCTCATCCTCCATGTGAAAAGCTGGTCTCACCCCGGCTTCGGTTGGCTGATCACAAGAAGCGTTTTCAGTCTCAAATTTTGATCTCGTTCAAACTGTTTTCAAAAACCTGAAAATCCAATTCAAATTTTTTAAAAATAGTGTTTTCTAAGGTTTTGGTAAAATCTACTCTATAGTGTTCATAATGAGTGAATGACTTAGTTTCTTTTATTGCCGGGATTTAAAAATTAAAAGCAAACACAGACTAAAGCTGCTGGTAGGATTGAGAATGGCAGAGTTGAGCACATCCATCCTCTCGGAGGTCGGCACAGCTACATTGAGATCTACTGAAAAACTGGTATTTGGATGCCTGCTGTACCAGAAGCAGCTGTTCAAAGAAGCGTGAGTCTGCTACTGCTATTCCCTGTGCACACAACACTTCACAGTTAGTATTCCGTTCTCTCGGTCCTTGCTCATGCTATACTTAGGGTGTTTCATGTCCCCCAGAGGCCCATGTGTTACAGGTTTGGTCCCCCAGAATGGCTGCTCCTGGAAGGGGGTGAGATCTTTGTTAGAGGTGGCCCAAAGGAATAAAATTTGCCCCTCCAGAGCCCTAGAGGCTGAACATTGGTCTGTATGTGTGTAAGACAAAATAGGGCCTGGGAGAGACTGGGGTGTCCCAGCAACTGTCCAGTCTACCAGAGAGTTTATCTATTGACAGCCCTTACAACTAACTGAAGAGCTGACACCAAAGGCCTTAGAATGCTCATAAAAGGAAACCTAAGCTCAGCTTTGATGCAGTCGGTTTGGGGGAAGAGTTACTTCTCAGCCCGGGCTTGCAGGAGAGACGCTGGATCCGACAGTGCAATAGTGAACACAGTTTTGTGCTGCTGGAATTTCCAACTGCAGTATCTCTGGTCTTTCTCACTTGAACAGCCTCTGTGCTGTGAACATTGCTGGCTAAATCGTTGCGTCATAGTTTAATTCTGCGACCCAAGGGGACTCCTGAGAGCTATGAAGGCTATTGGAGTGATTTTCTGCCCCAGCGGGCCTTTCTGGCCTCTTGGGGCAGCTCCACGTCGCCAAGGTGCCCCTTTGCCCAGCCTACAGTGGGAAACGTGAGCTAGATCTGTGAAAATCTGAAGTACCCTGTCCAGTGTCACTCACAGCAGAAATGGTCGCTGAAGGTGGACGGGAGGAAGATTTTCAAGAAATCTCCCTGTCAATGGTGTTTATAGACAGAAGTAACACGGCCTTCTCTATGCATCTTAGTAACTCTGCTCGAAATGTTTTCCGGGCTTCTGTCTTCAGAGGGCTTTGTGTCATTTTATGAGAGTTGGAAAAGAGGCGTGACTGAAGTCCCTTCTCCCTCAAGGAAGAGGAGTATGGTAATTCATTGGTTTACAATGAGAATCACAAGACACAATTCCATTAGGGCGAGGCCTGGCCAGCCACGACCGTCTCACCGCTGGGAGTCGCCAGGATTCCCCGCGGCAGCAGCGCCCTGCTGTCCACTTGTACTCCAGTGGCTGGCTGGGAGGCAGCTGCTCTGCCCAGCCCCGTCGTGTGGCGGTCTTGCCCACGTTGCTTAGCGACGTCGGCTTAAGGACCGTGCGCATTTCCAGGTGTTCAGCTTCTGCGCTCGCAGCGCCCACCTTCCTCGGCGTGAAGCTCCCTAAGTGTCCCCAGGTGAAGTATTCTGAGCTGGCCGTCCCCACTCTACACGCGGGTATCTGCTCCGCAGCCACGAACTCTCCAGGATGCGCGCGCCCCGGGAGGGCGGGTCTCGGGGGGAGGCGAGGGGCTGGGGGCGCGGAGCCCGGCGCGGGAGCCCCAATGACGCACCAGTGACGTCGGCGGCGGCGGGCGGGATTTCCCGGCCCCTCCCGGCGCGGGAGGAGACCTGCTGCGGAGTGGGTGCGCGAGAGTGGGTGCGGCCAGTGTGGCGCAGCAGGCTAGGGTTGGGGGTCACCGCCTTGCACCCCCTGGGCCCGCTACACAGACCCGGAGCCCCGCGAGCGGGTGGCTTTGCTGTGACTTGGGTGCCGCGCCGCGCCCCCTTCCTCCCCAGACGCGCACAATCTTCTGTGGCCCGGGGACCCCGCGGGCGGCCACGCGGGGCGTGTTTGCACCGAGCCCGGGGCGCGCGATGCCACTTGGCCTGGCCGCCCCCCTCGAGCGCCGCGCCGAGGACCTAATCCGCGTCTGAGCGGCACCGGCTGCGCGCCGGCTGCGGTAAGTGGCGCCCGAACCCCCGGGAGGGCGCGGCGCCTCGTCGAAGAACCTCGGCCCAGGCCCCTCCAGCTCTGTGAGAGCCGGGCCGAAATCCAAAGTCTCGGAACTAGAGAGACATTCTGGCTCCTGGGTCTTCCCTGGAGGTGCCGCGGCACGCGACACAAAGACCTGTGGTTCCATGTGGCGGGGGCCAAAAGGTGCACCACCGCGGGGGGGTCACAGCCGAATCCCCGGGGTCGCGTCGGGCCGAGCCTCCTAGGGGACCTTCCTGCATCCTCAGGGCGTAGAGTAATTGCTGTCCTCTGGGCAAGGGACGTCCCCAGTGCAGAGGACCATATGGGATAGATGGCGTGACCACTCATCATTTTGTTTGAAGCAGTGTTTTTGGCGGGGGTTCGCAGAAGCCCTCTGCTTTCCTGACGCCGGGACACCTGTCTTGGGTAGAGGGGGAGAGCCTGGTGACTCGGGCCAGTTTGTGCCCTCCCTCCTGATGGCGACTGTCCCCGAAGCTGGTGCTGAAACGCGCTGCTGAGCTCGCGGGGCATGGCCTTAGGAGAGCAAGCTTTGCTTTAATCTTTAGTCGCCGGGGAAATAATGAGGCGAGATGCCAGTTATGGCTGCAAAAGACGCCTTCATTTAGACGAATCTGCTTCTTGTCGTGTATTTTGAGCTAAGATGTGAGGCTACCTCCAAATGTGCAAAGTTTGATCGAGTGATAGATAAATCCTGTCCTCGGGTTCCACAGTTCCCGGGGCTGTAAAAGGCTGGCAAAACAAGCCTGCGAGGCTGTGCCGGGGTGCCAGTGAAAAGGCGTCACTCCTGCCTCCAGAGCGAGGTGTGATGGCCCCCACGGCTGCAGTAAGGCACCTGGGCTGTGCGCAGGCTAGCTAGGTCTTCATTCCTGGAGCATCCCGGCCTTGTTCCTCGTGTTGACTTGCGAGGAGGAAGGCAGCTGCTTCCTCATGTGGTTCTGTCACCTGGGAGAGACCACTGTGGGAGGCAGCTGGAGCTCTCAGTACTGAGAAACAAAGCAGGCTGCTTGTAAGCTGAACTTAGGGTTGGTGGATTTCTCAGACCTGCTGAGGGGCCTTACCGAGAGTGCAGGGCCTACTGGCGTGCATTGGCAGACAAGGGACCCTGAGGCTGACCATGCAACTCTCCGGCCCCAGTCCTTATGAAGCCTAGGGAGGAAGCAATGGAGATTCTTGGACAGGAAACTGCTCTGGGAAGGAAGGGCCATCCCCACCAGTCCATGCTGGTTTGACCAGCTGCCTTCACCTTTTTCATGGTGATCTGTGAGGGAGCTTTTCCCTGTTCATTTCATAGTGTTTAAAGAACGGCCGTCCCCAGAGCTCCCAAATCGCAAGTGCTCTTCAAAATTGTGGACCATCAGATGGGCACAGGGTCCTTGCATCTGTCCTGTCTCAGGAGCACAGGACACCTGGGACTGAGTGACTGTGTGTGCATCCACCCACCCACAGCACACTCACACCGTGCACACCAGCACCTGCAGGGAAGACAGCCAAGTGGTTGGCCAAAGTCTGCGTCTGCTCACTGCCAGATTCCACTGTCTCCTTCTAAAACGTTTATCTCAAATTATTCTGTTTGACAAGGGGAGGGGGTGGGATATTAGAAGTTGCTTTGGGGACGGATTTGAAGCAATATCTGATTTTTTTTTAATCTACATTCTGCTATCCAATCTTGTTGATTTCTTCTTTTCTCCTTCCAGCAAATTCTATTCAGTTATTCATTCAGTTTTCTTAAACCAAAAACTGAAACTTCTCGAATTCTACAAAATCAAGACTGGATAGCGAAGACATTTTCACTGAAAGTCAGAGAAACCACGTAAGAGCCAAAGTAGGGAGACAGGAGAAAAGACCCTGCTACTAGAAGGCTTTAAATGACTGCCTAAGAAACTAAGAATAAGAATCCGGAGGGGAAAACACAAAGGAGACTTCCACACAGGGAACAGGACAGAGGCAAGAAAACCTGCTGAACGATTCATGCAGAGAAATCAGAACACTTGTAAAGAGATCGGGCTCAGAGCTGTGGAACCACGGTGGCAGCCACTGCTGCCTTCCCTGGCAGAGGGGCCTGTGGGGAAGTGGTTCTACTTGCCTCGCTGCCCACCAGCAGTGAGGACACAGAAGTAGTAATGGGGACACAGTACATCCTGTGACCTTGAGGTCTTGTGGTGTCAACAGGCAGATCTACAAAGGCTGAGCCTCTTGGGGGTGGGTAGGGTGGCAGGAGCCTCGATGAGCAAGCCAGGGCCTGGGAGGCAGTGCTTACTGGGCGTGGGCTGCGTTTGTGATGAGGATGGCCTCAGTTGACCCTCCTGTGGCAATTAGAGGGTTGGGGTTTTGCAAAGCATCCTAATTGGAAAGTGTCCCGGCAGTGTGCTTGTGGGTGGTGGGGACTTCAGCAAGGGAGAGATGTGGAGATGAAAGTGAAGGCGACTGAGCCACGTGGGAGAGAAGGGTGAGTGACTAAGGCCAGATGTGGCTCTTCTCAAAGGTGAGGCCAGATGTGGCTCTTCCCAAAGGCGAGCACATGTCCTTTCTCCTCAGAGTTCTTCCTAAGGGGCTGGGTCAGCTCTCCTTTGGAGATGTACACTGAAGAGTTCCCTAGGGATTGGAGAAACACTTTCATTGTCACTTGAAGTCTGAGGGGCTGCTTCTCCCCAAAACATGGGCATTCCGTGCCCATGAGCTGTTAACTGTCCCTGATGGCTTTTGTGCCCCTCTCCTTCCCTCTGGGTCCTCCTGGTGTTGGGTCTGAGACACAGCTTCAAGGCCTTTTCTTCAGCCCCTCCAAGCTGTCCAAATAAGATGTCCAAACAGGAGGATCAGGCTTAGAAAACTGGAAAGGATGATGGGTCCGCAAAGGACGCAAAGCTGGGTTGACAGTGACCCAGCTGTTACCAGAAGCTCCGGGAAGGCTAGGACAGAATTCACAGAGGGTGATTCCCTCTGTGTGGGGTCTGTCTTTACAAGGGTCCGGCTCTTGGAGGCAGGTACAATGTGGATACGGGCTTCGCCAGTCCCTTTATAGTACCACAGCGTGGACCACTCTGCGTGAGGCTCATGCCCCCAAAGTGACCGGTACACCCCTAAGAAAGAGTTGTGATTTCCTCTGCCCACTACTGTTGGGGGCTTCTGGTAGCCCCGGACCTTCACACACTGGCCATGCATATCTCTTTCTTATTTGTGGAAAGATTGTACATGCCCAGTCTTTGTGTCCACTATAGGGTCTCTCTGACCCAGTCAAGAAGCTATTTGGCCTGCCTTGGCCTGCCTGCAGGTCATTTGCGGCTGAGAGCTTCCAGCAGGCCCTTTCTGTGGCCCATAACCTGTGGCATGCGAAAGGAAAATAAATTGGTACCATTCAGTTCTGTTCAACTATCTTAGGGCAGTTCTCTCTTCTCTGTACCCAGTTCACTCGCCTCTCAGCCATTGGGTGCTCATCCACTGCTATACCCAAAGCATCTGTCTAAAGGGGCAGCCTGCGGCCAAGCAATAGAGCCAAATCCTGCAAGCATGTTTGGTGCCGCTTGAGGGCAAGAATGTTGCCCTCAGTAGAGTGACCAGCTCTCTGACCCTTCCGGGGCCGTGGTGGAGGCGGAGCGTGGCTGAGAAGGGTGACAGTGATATGTGGGTGCGGCATCTCATCCCTTAACTGACCCCAAGAGAAGAAACAAAGGAAAGAGAACGTCCTCTGAACTCTTCCAGGGGCAGGGGAAGGTGTAGGTTTGTGAACATCCTTCCTCTTCAGTTGAGTTTTACCTGAAGCAGGGATACTAGCATCTTCTGGAGGCCCCCTCTCCCACCACGACCTCCCCTGTAGCAATGCAGCATGTCACTCCTTGCTTCCCTTCCTACCTAGTGTCTTTTGTGTCTCTTTTCGGCCAGTCCGTTCTGCATACACTCAATGCACACTCCAGCGAATGTGTGCAGCCCCCACTCTGCACACAGGTTCCTAGGGTTCACTGTTCTCCTGCCCTGGGGAGTACACCTGTGGTTGCTGTATAGTGCTCTTAGATCTGCCCCCCCAGTCCTAATTCCTCATTCTATGCAGCTCAGTTGGGCTTTCTTGCTGTGCTTTCTCAGCCCCAGAGATACCGCAGGGAACAGGCCGTGGGCAGTAAGGAAGCACAGAGCTCCTGCCCTCTGGATATGCACTTCAGAGGGGTTTATTCTCAAACAATGGGGCAGAGGTCTCTCAAAGGAAAGGATCCAGCAGAGAAAACCCAGATCCTTCAAGCAGAAGTGTGTTTTTATCAAATCAAAAATCCTAATACACTTCAAAGAAAGAGTAGAGTAGGCTAACCCAGGCAGGTGGGGGCTGACCCTGACGGGTGGAAGCTGCCCCCTGGGTCCTGGTGTTGTAGACTTTTAAACAGGTTTGTGTACATATGCAGACTCCCAAACCATGGAGGAGTGACGATTTTGTAGGCTATTTCTTCCCATGATCTTCTGTAAAGTCCATCAGGGGAGTCAAGGGTGTACGGTGAGCTGGCTGTGACATCTGTCACTATATTAATCACTGGGGTTGATTTGGCTGATCTGCCTGGCTAGGTGGGTGTCCCTACCTCCCTCCTGGCTCCACATCCGTCCCTCCTGAAGCTAGACACTTTCTAGGCGAAGAGGACAGCCTTCCCCAGTGTAGGAGGATGACCTTCCACCATCTAGGAGGACTGTTCCTGGTCAAAGGTAGCCGCACTCCCCTGACAGAACCTCCAGACAAGTTCTCAAAGGTGTGAAAACCACTGTGCAAATGATTGTGTAATGAAGCCAAGGTCTCTTGTTAGTATACACATGGGAATTGGGAAAGGGCCCTGGTGTCTTCGTTTCTGACATGCAAGGGAGAATATCTTCAGCCTCCAGGATGCTGAAGCATAGGCAGGTGTTCTAACCATAAGGGGACCCAGCTGGCTACTAAGACACAGCTGCGGTGTCCTTGGTTTCCTTACACCTTACTCCCTGTCTATCTAATCTCACCACCAATCAGAAGTCAGGGCTGGAGAGATGACTCAGCAGTTAAGAGCACTGGCTGCTCCTCCAGGGGACCCAGGTTCAATTCTTAGCACCCACATGGCAGCTCACAACTGTCTGTAATTCCATTTCCAGAGGATCCAACAGACATACCAGCAGGCTAAACACCAATGCACATAAAAATAAATCACTTAAAAAAAAAGAAGCACAAAAGTCATTTAAACAATAAATGAGCTTCTTGGGATATACTAGTGCGTACAAGAAAAATGGAGCAAGGGATGGGTTGCCAGCGAGGGTGTGGCGGCAACCTGGAGAAAGAGACCTGGTGTTTGTGGCACATGTGACACGGGAGAGAGCTCTTTCTTACTCTGAAATAGACCTCTTCATGTCATGGGGGAACCCATGGAAGCACCGCCATGTTGGATTTCTATCTATGATAAATCCTTCCCTGAGCGAAAGGAAGGGTTTGCTTGGCTCTGGATTTCAGAGGTTTCAGTCTGTGTGGCTGAAACCCCATTCCCCCAAGCCTGTCCGGAGGCAGTTACGCTGTGGGGGCTCCAGTGTAGTAATGTTCCTTCATGGGTTCAATAAGAGCATTATTGGGGGCACTTGGAGTGTGTCACTTAGGGCCCCTCTCTCATCCTGGCCCTTTCCTGTGTCACCTCCCTCTGCCTCCTGCCCACTATGATGGAACAGAACCATGGGAAACTGAGCTAGAAGAAATAATCCCTCTCCTTAAGATGTCCTGTCAGGGATCGGGTCACTGAAACGATATACTAGCATATCTTGGTAGAAAGAAGGAAAGCTACCTGCCTGGTTGCCCAGCACAGCAACATCTGCACCGTCCATCATCTGGGAAGGTGGAATGTTACCCTTTCGGGAAGACACTCAACAACAGGGCCCTGGTACAGCCGTCAGATGCTGTCATCTGGGAGGGGATGGAATTTGTCCCTGCTCGCCTCTGACCCAGCCTAACCCTGTCCGCTGCTCCTGTACTCAGGGACAGATCACCATGAGTCGGTCTGCATTGTTTCTGATCTGCGCTGGGCTGTCAGCACCTTGAAGATGGAGCCGGGTCGGCTTGCACGTCTTCTTTCCTGGAAAATATCTAGGTCATTTCCAGACTTGTTTCGTGTGTCCCATTTATTCTCCACTACTGCTAAAATACTCTCTCCCGTGCATAGAGTACTTGAGCGACATCCATGAGTCTCGTCTGCAAAGCAGACCGCCCGCCGCAGAGAGTGCTCTGTAAGGCGTGTAACAGGTGACTGACTCATAGTGGCAGCCGTCCGAGCCGTGCCTCCTCGCTCTCTTGACGCAGAGAGTCGCTTGGTGTGATGCATCCTTTGAATACAGAATGAAAACTATACTCGTGGGTCTTTTCTTTCGGGATCAAGCTGTTAACTTGATCTCCAGTCTCCAAAGGAGGAGGGAGTCACGTGACAGCCTCGGCCAGACCATGGGTTCGCCGGTTTGTGTCATTGGTTTTGTTCCCACAGATAGCATTTTGTTTGATTATCATCGTCTTGGGGCGAGAGAACAGCAAGGAAGCTGCAGAAAGATGGAAGCTTGGTGGAGTCACACAAGTAATTGAAAATAGAGGGAGATTCTGTAGCAAGTATGGCTCCTCATGTATTTTCCCGTCTGAAAAATACCTTTTCCAAGTGTTCAAGCTGCATCTTTAGACCCAGTCGCCCATCTATTATCTCTGCCTAGCACAGCCTCCGAGTCATTCTGCGGCCACAGTGGGCAGGGTGAGCCCCAGGAGGCGTACGTGTAGATTGAACCTTATCTCCTCCTCGCCTGTCCTACCCGTGACATGCATCAGCTTGTCCAGTGTGCCCATGCTGGATATGGCACCTACCTGTTAGTTCCTTAGTAACCATCTCAGTTACCAAATTGTCACAGTATTTTTCATAGTACAAATGTATAGGTTTATGTGCATAGGAAAACCCATAGCATATATGATTGACGGTTTCAGGCATTCAGTGGGTTGGGCGGGCAGTCTTGAAATGTCCTTCCTGCAGATGAGGAGGATGACTGGATTTGGGCAGTGACAGACTTGGGAGTTAAGTAGTAGCAGACCATAAGCAATTCAGGCCAGGTCTCTTCTGGCAGGAGAGGGGCAGAGAGGAGACCTGAATAAGATGTGTGCAGATGAAAAATGAGCTACGTTTGATTGGCTCATGCAGAAAGTCCTCGTTAGTAGGGTTAGTTGTCGGTTTCTGGTTGGCTAAACCTAAGTCTCCTTTTGCTGTGGATGTTGAGTTGCATTTGCTTGGGTGGGAACCCTAGGTACAGGAACTACCAGAGCTGGGGCTGCTGTGGGTGTTCGCTTTGCATGCACCAGGCCTGAGAAGACAGGGGAGCCTGAAATGAGAGACGCTGAGTGAAAGAAGCCAGTACGACAAAGCTGCAGACTGCAATCTCAGATACATGACATTTCAGGAAAGCTGTCAACACCTGGGGCCAACACGATACCTCAGTGGGTAGCCATGTTTTCTGCTAAGCCTGAGTTCTGTCCCCAGAAGCTATGTAAAGGTGAAAGGAGGGGACCAACTTCACAGTTGTCCTCTGACCTCCCCATGTGCTATGACACACGCATACCAATTACACACAGTGACACACAGTAATAAATAAACAAATACTTTTTTAAGATTAATAATTGCCAGGAGAAGGGACAGGTGGATAGACAGTGCACAGAGAATGTCTAAGGCCAAGGGTCTATTCTGTAGGACGCCATCCAGGTGGATAGGTTACACGTTTGCAGAGACAGGCCTACAGAGCACTCATGCCAAGAGAGAGCCCTGCTGTAAACCTGTCCGTGTTGGTTGTCTGTCAGAGATGCCCTGCTCTGGTGTGGATGCGGATTGTGGGGAGAGTGTGTGGGCTCAAGGGCGTTTAGGAACTCTGTGCTTTCTGCTCAGTTTTTGTGTGAATCCAAAACTGCTATAAAACTAAGTGGAACATGGTGATCTATTTACTAATTAATATATTATATCAATGCCAGTTCTTGGGAAATGAAGGCAGGAGGATGAATTCAAGGCCAGCCTTGACTACATAGTGAGTGAGTTTGGTACCAACCTGGGTGACATGACATATTCCTAAAAAGGGGGAGGAGCAGGAGGAGGCTGTGGGCGTGGCTCAGTTGGAAGAGTGCTTCCCTAGCACACACAAAGCCCTGGTTCAAGCTCTGTAGTACACAGACCAGATACGGTGGTACATGCCTATAAGCCAAGCACTTATGAGGCAGAAACGAGAGGATCAGAAGTTCAAGGTCTTCCTTGGCTACAGTGTGAGTTTGAGGCCAGACTGAAATCTGTGATATTCCTCTCTAAAAAGAAAAAAAAAATAAGCCTCTGTTTTTAAAATGCTGGGGAAGGAGCAAAAGAAGTTTAGGAAGGTGAGAAAGAAGAGCCTTGTCTCAGGGCAAGAAGAGAGTGCAGGAAAGGGAAGCCATAGCGGGTCCTCATGTAGGTGACAAGGTCTATATCCAAAGGACAAGCTCCCTCAGTCCCTCCCCTGAAACCGAGGAATACCGCCTGGTAGTACACCTCCACAGCCTGGCGGCTGCCTGCTCCAGCCAGTCCCACTCACGCTGGGTCCTCAGCAGACTCTCTTCTCCAAAGCTCCCCTTGGAGGCCAGGGTACAGATCCCCTAAGAGCAGCACCCCATCAGCAGCATGTCTCTGCCTCTCAGGGGTCTGTTCTCGGTGGCACTGTAGCCCGAGGTGCTTTGGAAGCTGAGGAAAGAGCCAGCAGCGGTGTGGTGTGGCTGGCAGGCAAAGCAGGGGCTATCAGTGCGGAGAGCTCGCTCACTGGAAGCGAGTGAGACAGCAAGTAAATTCATGCAGTGTAAAGTCCTCAAACTTTGGAACAACGTCAACCTATTAAAAGAAAAAGATGGATTCTTCATTAATGCGAATGAACGTTAATGGTTTGCCCTAAGAATATTGATAGGAATTCATCCTTCTTGAATAATACCAGGAGCTGGACTATGACAGCTTTGTTCTTTCTTCAATTAAAATGGCATAGCAAACGCAAAACTTATCATTTTTCTCCAAATGTCATTTCCCGTTGTAAAAATACCTTTTCTGTGGACATGGTGTCTTGTGAGACAGAACTTGAATGATCTCAAGTACCGGGCTATCTTTCCCCACCCCCCGTAGCAGAGGCCTGCAGGCTTGTTTGTTTCCGCCGTGTCTGAACCCCAAAGACCCAGGGATCGCCACCTCCCTCTCCAGCATCCAGGAGTCTCTGCAGTCTTATGATGACGGTTTTCAAATGTTCTGTCTCTTTGCTGTAGACTCAGGTATAGAGTAGAAGCAATTGTCCACCCTTCATCTTCACCTTGGAGAGTCGGGGATAAAGCAGCAGTTAGGACTTGAGGACTTCCTCCTTGCTCAGCTGGTGGGGAGACAGAGAGAGTGAGTGTGTTGTAGCCAATGGAGGTGGGAGTGGTCAGGAGCGACATCCTGGAGGTCACGTAGGTCACGGTTGGTGTGAATTAGACAAGAATGGGAAGGCATCAACAAAGTGACTTACAGAGTGCCTAGGATGGAGCCAGCTCACGGCAGTCCCTCCCTCCCCAGTGCAACTAACACTCCAGAAGAACAGAAAGGGCAATGATCTGAGGGCTCCAAAAGACTCAGGAAAGTACATGGATGGTGGAAGAGGCACATTACAAGAGAAGCCGCCCAGTTGGAGCTGAGTCTCCTGTCTTTTTATCCCAGCTTTCACGGCATTGCGCCAAGTTGACTGGGGGAGAGCTGAAGTATAAGAAGCTAGTGCGTGGTTCTCTGAGAGAACCCCCCTGTCTAGGTGGAGGACTGGGCGGTCTGGGGTTCCTCCCTTCTCCTGCCACAGCTTGGCTCTGTTTTAGAACTGGGGTGAGGTGCAGCCTTTGGACTGTAGTTTTACGATAAACTCTGTCTTTCCCCTCAAGGAGACAGGAAAGGAGCTGCTGTGAAGTCAGATGTGTGGGAGGAATCCAGGAGAGGGGAAGGTGGGAGAAGAGAGAGGGTCATCAAATTCTTTCTATTAACCACGGAATTACAGCCTCATCTCTGCGTGTATTTAGGACGGGCCCAAAGATGCAAAAGCCTTGAGAACCAAAGTAAGATTGATACTGCCACTAAAATCTCAGTGGATCGCTAAATGTCGTGTGCATGGAATTGCAAAGTTAAAAACTAACCTCGCTAACCTACTAGAGCAAACACTTCTACATATTCTGAGAGTTGAAGAGCATATCACACAGGAAATTAGAAAATACTTGGACTTCATATTGATTTATATAGGGCTCAGCTAAAGACGCGGTTACAGGTAAATTTATACCATTCATAGTTTATTCTTGTAAAGAAGAAAGGCTTTGAATCATTGGCAGCTCTCATGTAATAAATTTAAAGATAGATTTAAAAAAGAGAGAGAGAAAAAAATTAAGCCCAAGGCAAGCAGAAAAAGGAAACAATAAACGGAGAAGAGGGAGACACTGAAAGTTAGGACACAAAAACAATATTGAAAAAAATAGAAGTAAATAAAAGAAACCAAGGCAAATTCTTTGAAAGAATCTATAGCATTAACCATCTAGGCAAACTCAAAGAAGAGACACACTACCAATATCAGGCATGAAAAGGAAGCATCACTACAGACCCCATGACTATTAACAGGATATTAACAGGCAAACGTTAGAAAGACCTTGATGAATTCAGTCCCTGGAACCAACATGGTGGAAAGAGAACCAACTCCCGTGGGTTGTGACCTCCACATAAAAATATGGTATTCATGTACCACCCCTGGGATTTTTTTTTTTTTTTTTTTTTTTTGCTGTGGTGGTGGTTGCTTTTTGGTTTTGTTTTGTTTTTTCAAGACACAGGGTTTCTCTGTGTAGCTTTGGAGCCTGTCCTGGAACTAGCTCTCCTAGACCAGGCTGGCCTTGAACTCACAGAGATCTGCCTACCTCTGCCTCCCAAGTGCTAGGATTAAAGGTGTGTACCACCACAGCTCAGCCTCAGTCTGTTTTTAAAAGGAATTACATATTCATAAATTCAGCAACTTTGATGAAATGTCTGAACTCCATGGAAAATATACTCAAAGTTTATACAAAAAAATAAGTAGGAAAACTGAATAGTCCTAATTCTACTAACAAATATGAATTGGGAGTCAAAGACTTTTTTTTTTCTTTTTTGGTTTTTCGAGACAGGGTTTCTTTGTAGCTTTTGGTGGTGCCTGTCCTGGAACTAGCTCTTGTAGACCAGGCTAGCCTCGAACTCACAGAGATCCACCTGTCTCTGCCTCCCGGGTGCTGGGATCAAAGGCATGCACCACCATTGCCCGGCGAGTCAAAGACCTTTTAACAAAGAAAATTATAACAACACATGTATCTGTGGGAAAATTTGACCAGGCATTTAAGGGCAAAGTTATATTAATTATATCTAAACTTGGTGAGATAATTAGAAGATGAGGGCATATGGCTTTAGAAGGCAGGATTGTTTTAATGCCAAAATCTGATAAAAAATGTTGCACAAAAATAGACAGCCTTGAAATCCCATCACTTAGGATGCAGAGACAGGAAGATCAGGAGTTCAAGGCCAGTTCTCAGCTACATAGTGAATTTTAGACCAGCCTGGGCTACATGAAATCCCATTCTCAGTTTCTGAGGTACAGTCCATGATCAGTTGGCCCTGGTTTGGCAGAGCAAAGCTTCTCACCTGGTATCCAGAGAGAGAGAGAGAGAAAATAAGAGGAAGATACCAGGGTCTCACAGTCTCCTTCAAAAGCACACCGATTCAACTTCTAAAGTAACCATTGGGAGGACAGGCTTTTGACCCGTAGACTATTGGAAAATACTCAAGTCCAAAGTACAGTACGCTCCATCACCACATGGAGTGTGTCTCAGACGTGAAAGGCCAGGAATAGGGTATACACAGTTGGGGAGCTCCAGTAATTCGGTGTGCCTGAAGCAGAGCGAGAGATGAGGAAGGCCAGAGAAGGAGCTGTAGAAGGAAAGAGTGAGGGGCCAGAAGTAGGTGATGCTGCCTGAGAGCCCTGCCTCACTAGCCACCCCCCTCTGCTACCCTGTCTTGTTTCCAGGGTCACCCCAGCTGACAAACACAAAGGAGCAAAAGATGGGCAAACAGTGTAAGAAAACATCACAGACTAATTGTTTACATTTTTAGAGGTCAGAAGTCCAAAACATGTCTCCAAGACTTGAAGCCAAGGTCCAGCAAGGTCATGTTATCTTGAGGGGCTCACAGGGAAATCTTTGACCTTTCTTTTCCCAGCTTGTGGAGGCCAAACACTTTCAAACTTGGCCCCATGTCCCCTTCAAGGTGTAGCATTTTCAAGTCTGTCTCTGACTCCTACCTAGTCCCATGTCTTCCTTTTTTGCTTAGAAAGACCCTGTGATCTCATGAGGTCCTGTGGATAACCCATGACAACCTGCCTATCTTAATATCAGCTGGTCAACAGAACTAATCCCATCTGCTACTTTTAATTCCTCCGTGTCTTGTAACACAGCATGTTCGCAGAATCCGAGGATTAGGACATTGGGGGAAAGCCATTATTCTGCTACCGTACCCCGGAAACTAGATAAGATATTACATGTCAGCTATGTTGCCAGGCAACCTACTTACAGTAAAAATGGGTCCTGGTTGGTAAATAACATTCGGCCCTGGAGCAGTTGGGAATGAACCTCAAACACTGGCTGTAGATACCTCTTTGGACTTCCCTTTCCTGTGTTTGTTTGGCATCTGTGTGAGACTAGCTATTTTTGGATTGGGAGATACCTCAACGTAAATTGAACGACTGAAACCCAAGCTATAGAATATATCAAAGTTCTCTGTCATAGTATTTAATTTACACAGTGGTTCATGCGGGAGTAGCTGAGAAACCACACTCCTGTAAGGAGGTTGGGGGACAAGTTGCCTGGGTGGGGTGACACCTGTTTACCTGTCGTTTCCTTCAGGGGTGAGGATATCCAGGTGACTCTCGGGATGACTGAGAAAGAGTAACTTTAGTCATACGACTCTAAAACTCCCCTTTAGATGTCCCTGAGAACAGAGAAAGCTCTGCTTCACGGAGTGGAGGGGAACTCAGAGTCTCCCCCCTCCTAGCTGAGAGACTTTGATAGTTGCTGGCCTCTGGGGAGGGAGAGTCAGATTTCCTTAAGGATGTGGTCCCTGGTAGGTCGACCACACTCCGATAGATGGTCCAACGCCCAGGAGGATATGGGCAACATAAACTGGACTTGGCGCGCTATTAAAAAAAAAAAAAAGAGGCATGAAGTTGGGTGGGAGTGGGTGTTGGGAGGTGGATCTGCGAGGAGTTGGGGGAAGATGGGAGGTGAGGAGCATCAAAGGACATTGTATACGTGTATAAAATTTAAAAGTAAACACATTTTTAAAAGCAATATGGAAATTAAGCAAATATGGTAAAAGATAATTTTGTTCAAACTAGTTGATAGATGGAAGGTTATTTGGTTTCCTGTTCTTTTTACTTTGCTACTTTTGAAGCACATCATGCTAAAGAGTAAGAAAATAAATCCTTAGGTGTTAAAAACTGCTCACACTGTCCCCCCCCCCCTCACACACACACATTGAGACAAGGCATTACTAAGTAGCCAGCTAGCCTCAAACTCCCATCCTCCTGCCCCATAGTCTCCCCAGCTACTAAAATCACAGTGTGTGCCTCCACTCTGGGCAGCTGGCGGCTCTACCCTTTCCTTCTGCAATAGCTACAACTTCAGGTGACTTCGTGGCTCCCTTCCTTTTCAGACATGTGCCACAGAGGGTGTGGCATCCCTTGTTGGCCACTCTAAGATACTTACTCAATGTGTGACATCCTTGTGGCTCTCAAATCCAATTTATACAAAAGCTGTGTTGGAAGAACCAGAAGTGTAGACACTCTTCTGCTTGTGATAGGCCACGTGCTAACTGTGGCTGGGCCACGTGCTAACTGTGGCTGGGCCACGTGCTAACTGTGGCTGGGCCACGTGCTAACTGTGACTGGGCCACGTGGTAACTGTGGCTAAGAGGAAAATGCGCTCAAAATCCACCCCTAAGACGTTGCTCAGCCATGTGGCTCAGAACATTATTGCCTGTGACACCTCAGCACTGTGTGCCTGTGTTCACGGCTGCTGCCCCTGCTGAGGTGGTTTGTCAGTCCTGGCCATCTTACCTGGGGTCTTGAACATGCCAGACAAGGACTGTCCCTCTGAGCTACACCGCCAGTCTTATTGTTTATCACTAGCTGGATAAAGGGTTCCAATTCAGAAGTCATTTGTATGGCTGCGTAGTGCTTCAGACTGTAGGAATCCAGGACTCAGTACATGATATCTCTGGATGCAGAGAAAACCTCTGCCCCACTTTTGTCCACAAGGACTTCCTGTGACTGATCTGCTACAGAATCTCACGGGGAAGGTGGCCTCTTCCTTATGTGGCTGCTTGCAGCTCCTTCCCATAGAATCCAACGGGAGTTTGAGTCTGTGCAGGCAGAAGCGTCTTCTTTTCTGTCATGTCGGCCCTGTGGTGAGGAGTCAGGCTGACAGAAAGGCCAAGGGGTTTTCAGCAAGGCAGCTCCTTCCTTCCAGTCTTCCCAATCATTTCCCGGGGCCTGTGGTTCACCCATCACCTGGAAAGATTGTTAAGCTGCTTCCTACTCTGAGATTACTGAACCTGTTCAATGGGTCAGAGCTGGGTGTGGGAATTTGCATTTTTAAGTAAGGAAAGATGTGTTTTGGTTCATGGTTTCAGAGCTTTCAGCCCAGTGGTCAGGAAAGCACAGCGATTCACGGCTGTGAGAGAGCATGACAGAGGCTGTGCACACCGTGGACCAGAATGCTGAACATCTGCTTTGGTACCATACCTCAAGAGGTGCTGTTACTGGCCCGGGAACTGGCTACTATGCATTTGTTCTACCCGGGCACTAGGGACACAGAAAACAATTAAACAAGGCCTCTGGGGCTGGTGAGATGGCTCAGCGGTTAAGACCACTAGTTGCTTGTCCAAAGGACCCGGGTTCAATTCCCAGCATCTGCATATAATCTCACAACCATCTGGAACTCCAGTTCCAGGATCTGATATCCTCTTCTGGCCTCCATGGGCACCAGGCGGCCTTTGACTTTGGCTGCTCCTATGCACTGATGTGGTGATATCCAGTGATCTCACAAGACAGGACAGCACCTTGTTTAGAAATCCACATGTTTCCTCCCCTCGAGGCTGGATAGACAGCTTTTGAGAACATTGTAGCAAAATGTAATGGCATTAAAAAGCCAGCGATCAAAGGAGGCCAAATCCCTTCACTACCAAACACTTGTCACAATTTAAGAAATGGTGATGAGGGTTGGAGAGACAGCTCAGTGGTTAAGAGGCTGAAGAGCACTCCTTGCTGCTGCAGATGACCTGAGTTTGGTTCCCAGCACCTCGGAGCAGCTCAAACCCATTTATAACTACAGTTCCAAAGGACCCCACACCCTCTTCTGGTCTTCTCCAGGTCCTGCACACACATAGTGCACATAAACTCATGCAGACATACCCATATACACATAAACATAATAAGACTACTTAAAAGGGAATGGTAGGACACAAGGACAGTGGTCTTTTTTAATTTCTAATTTAATCTTTTATTTTCAGGAGCTCACATTATGGGTTCTAATTGTTTTTATTGAGCTATACCTATTTCTCCGTTCCCCTCCCTCCCTCCCCCTCCCCTTTACCCTCTCTCGTGATTCCCGCACTAATTTACCCAGGAGATCTTGAAGGACAGTGTCTTAAAGCCTCCCTGGGACCTGGGCACACCATTGGGATGATGGGTGAAACACTTTCCACGTGTTGGATGGAAGGTGGGGTGCAAATGCCAAGTGAACGGGCACGGCTTAGTCTAGACGTTTTTCTGAAGGGTCATTGTCTCTCAAAGAGTGACCAGAATCCATCTAAATAACTGGAAAGGTGCCCCAAAAGCCCATGGTGCTGTGACAGTGATGTCCCCAAGGGCAATGACATGTCTGCACTATCCCAGTGTCTTCTGGGAAGTGCCCTCACCTCAGACTCACTTGACCGCCACCTCAGTACCACAATGTCACAGTGTCTGTGTTGAAGAGAAAGCTAATCTTTTTCGTTGATATACATGCATGGAGAAACCCACAGACAGGGTCACAGCGTCTGTGTTAAGAAAAAACTAATCTTTTTTGTTGGTGTGCATGTATGGAGAAACCCACAGCATATGTAGGGTTCAGCGTGGTCTATGGCTTTAGGTATCCACTGTGCGCATGTGTACATGTGCGCGCACACCCTTTCCCGTATTTCCCCTTAATCTTGTTTTTGTCTATTTTGCTTTGTTTTCACACAGGCTCCCCACCCCCATTCCCTCTCTTGATGGTCTGTTACGTGCAATCTGTCTGCCTCAGCCTCTCGAGTACTGAGATAACAGTCGTGTTATCTCATGACTAGTCATGAGCATGACTAGCTCACATTTAAAAAAAAAAAAAGATTTTCCTTTCTTTACGTGTATGAGTGTTTGCCTGCACATATTAATGTGTGCCGTGTGCATGCTTGGTGCCTGCAGAGGCTAGAAGAGGACATCAGATCCTCTGGAACTGGACTTAGGGAATGTTGTGAGCACTCATGTGGGTGCTGGGAACTAAATCCAAGTCCTCTGCACAGAAGCCAGTGCTCTAGACCTCTGGATCTCACGTATCTTTTTGTGGTCAGAAAAGAAAACGAAATATGTGGAGATGCCACAGTAAGATCTGTTTATCTCGCCGGGCGGTGGTGGCGCACGCCTTTAATCCCAGCACTCAGGAGGCAGATGCAGGCAGATCTCTGTGAGTTCGAAGGCCAGCCTGATCTACAAGAGTTAGTTCCAGGACAGGCTCCAGAGCTATAAAGAAACCCCTGTCACGAAAAACCAAAAACAAACAAACAAACAAACAAATAAATGATCTATTTATCTCTACAATTAATCCCTGTCAGTTGTTATCATTTCAAAGAACGAAAACTCCCACAAACTCTTTCCTCTTACCATACTAGATTGGCAAGAGAAAGGGGCAGGGCGGCTGGGCACATGGATTGTCTGGCAAGGCTCGGGTGGAGGTGCTTTGGGTTGTGTCCCCATGTGTTCTGTGTCCTCCTGCGTTCCTCTTCATTCTTCAGCTCACTGTCACCCCCCAAGGCTGGTATGAGAGTCCCTGGGCTAACAGGCAAAGCCACTGAGCTTGGGCAGGACAACTGGGGCAGCCCGTGAAGACCCTGGGGACAACGTACATCTGTTTGTGTTTTCAGGGGAGCCCCACGGCAGGACCCTGAATCGGCCTCTCTTCCGACAGCTGACCGCTGCTGCCGCCAGTGTCCCCTACCTGGACCTGTCCCTGTACCGTTTCTCAGCAGGTAAGAATGGTTCTCTACAGAACAGAAAGATGACGCTCAGGGAGCAGAGTCCCCATGGTGGCGGACGCGCCTCACGCCATCGCCGCCAGTCCTAGACCTCCTCTCCCGCTGGGGACACTGTTAGCCGAGGCAGATGGAGGTGTGATGGCCCCACCCTTCTGGAGATCCTTTCCTTGTCCTGAGTCAGGTCATAGCCACAGCCCTGGGATGAAATGGCCTCATCCTGGCAGCAGGTTGGCACTTGCTGAGTTGGGGGCCAATGGTGCAGGCTGCCGAGGTCCCTAGATGACATGTCAGTATAAATGTGCCAGGGTGCCCAGGGAAACAGACCCCAAGGCCCCAGGGTGGCCCTGAACAATTGGCTCATTTTCCCTTGTGTCTTACTTTCTTGGAAGCCTAACACTCAGTCAGGGTCCCCTGGAGGCACATGGATGTCCGGCTTTGTCACCACCCCTGTGGTGGGATCCTGTCCTCTCGGCCTGTTTGCCACGACCTCCTTCATCAGCTGTGATGACGCACAGTGCCCTCATAGGAGAAGGGGGAGGCCTCCTCAGACTGCACCCAAGCTTGAGCCACTCCCTCCCAAGGCTGAGTGTAGTTCTGCCCGGCTGTCTGTGGTCTCCGAGGAGCCAGAGCAGATAGGGGTGGAAGGTTGGCTGAAGAGGAACTCCATCTGCATCCATGTTGGGATGGATTGTTCAGTGATACGGCTGCTTTGAGGTCACCAGCGATCTGGAAAGCAACCCCTTGCTCATTCTTTGTAAGCAAGTCCAATAAACTAATTGGTTCGCCAAGGTGAACTGTAGTGGGGTTCTTATTGTCCTGTGTTGGAGGAAACACTCTCCCCGGGAGAAGCTCATGCCCCACCCCATCCCCTTTGTCTCTGGTCCATTTCTTCATGAATACTCGCTTGGCTCTTGTAGAGGCAGCTAGTGGGCTCAGAAAAGTAGAGGTGTCAATCAAATGGAGCCTAAAAGATGAGTCAGGGACAACTCCAAAGCCTCCCTCTTGGCCTGCCTTTCCAAGTTCTGTCTCTAGCTCCAGTTGCCTAAAGCCATTTCCTTCCTCACTTCCAGCCATCCCAAGTGGCTTGCCCACCACCCTGTCAGCCCCTCCCTGCCCTCTCTCCCAGGCCAGGCCAGGGATCCCCCTGCCAAGGCTGTCTAAGCTGGCTAAGAGGTCCCTGGAACTCAAACTGCTCGTCACTTGTGGCTCTCCTCTCTGCTGGGAGATTTCCAAGCAAGATATGAACTCACATCTGCTGAACTCTGCTCTGAGCAGCTGGCCTAGCCAATACCAGGAAAGCCTTGTCTAAAAAAAAATGCCATGTGTAGTGCTGCCGGGACCAGGGGTAATGGGCTCTCAGGGATCCCAGCCTTGGCCTCTGCCTCACTCAGCGCCTAGGGAGCCACGTCCTTTTCATTTGTGTCTGCCTGACTTCAGCCACGTACTGTGATCATTAGTCTCCCTGAAGCGGTTTCTCCTTGCATGGGTGACTGAGAATCTTCCTCGGGGGACTGTAATGTCTTATCTTGGCCCTGTGGTCTAATGTGTGTCAGGATAGGGAGAATTTCTTCTTCCTTCTCAAAGAGCAAATCCGGCTGGGAAGGGGGGGTGGATCTGCAGATGGTGAGACTAGGAAGAGTGGGAAGGGGCCGCCTTTCTCTGGGCCCATAGCGTCGCATTCCAACCCTCTCCCCGTGGTCACTTGCAGGGAGCCCAGCATGAAGGAAGGCATGTCTAACAACAGTACCGCCAGCATCTCGCAGGCCAGGAAAGCCGTGGAGCAGCTGAAGATGGAGGCCGGCATGGACAGGGTGAAGGTAAACCCTCCCAGCACGTTCTTCCTGGTCCCCCAACAGAGCAACAGTCTCAGTGGGGGGGAGGGGATGTTTGTTCCAGAGCTCTGAGCCTGCCAAGATGCAGTCCACGGTGTGTGTGCGTCCAGAAGGAAGGGCCAAAACTCGACTGCCCTTCCGGCCAGCTCTATTTTACGGTTGTCATACAATGAGGGTGGAAGAGAGGGGTCGGACTGTGATCGCGTCGTGTCTCCCCGGTGCTGTGACCGAGGATAGCCGGCAGCATGATTCTGGACAGGCACAGCCAGGGCTGAATCACTGAATCAAGCCTGTGTATATTAAATATTCCCTGGGGGTAGGTGAAGGGAAGTGCCCACCATCTCCTACCATGGGTGTTTGCAGTTGCTGCATGGAGGCGAAGCCTGGGTTTCCACTGGTGCACGCAGAGGTGAGCTGGAGGCTCCACCGCGTGTGGCTCTGAAAAGCAGCCAGCCCAGGGCTGTGACAAGGTTAGGACGCCCCTCCCCCAGGAGTGATACCAGGGAGCTGGAGTCCACCAAACCCAAGGGTCTCGCTCAAGCATCTGGCGTGTGATTACTGTTCTCCTGGCCATGGCAGTATCTCCAGCTCATGGTTGGAGGGCACATCTCAATGGAAGATGTGCTGAGACAGTGGCCGCACTGGGTGGGGGATGAAGGGGTGGTCACATGGCATCCAGCCGGGAAGGAGAGGGCTGAGTGCTCCTGCCCAGCCTCTTTCCTCCTCTTCACCTGGCCCAGGATCCCGTCTGTGGGCTTGTACAGCAAGTCTCCTCAGTTAAACCTCCCTGGAAACGCCCCTCGGCCACACTCTGGTGTGTCCCCCAGATGATCCCAAACCCAGTCACAGTGACATTAGCCGTTCATCACTTTGGGATACAAATTTCCTGAAATCTTCAAGGCTTCCCTTCCCTGAAGCATTTATCTGAGTGTTCGTCATCAGTAAAAACCAGGAGTCAGATATCAGTCTTATCGGGGTAAGAACAGGAATGACCAGGAAAGGGCCGAGAAACCATCAGCAAACTTCTTTCTCTCCTTCCTTGATCCAAAAAGGGCCAAGAATCTCCCTAAACCTTACTCTACTCTGCCTTGTCTCTCTAGCTGTCCTTGGTCCTCCAGAGCCTCTATGTCTAATTTTGGTCAGCTAGTAGCTAGTTCCGCCCTCTGATTCAAAGCAATTATTTTTTCTTTTGATTTTTTTTTTTTGAGACAGGGTTTCTCTGTGTAACAGTCTTGACTGTACTGAAACTCTTTGTAGACCAGGCTGGCCTTGAACTCACTGAGGTCCGCAAGCCTCTAGTGCTGGGATTAAAGGCATCTGCCGCCACCGCCCAGTTCAAAGCAAATTTTATTGGCAGTCTTGGGAGTGTCCGAGTGTGATCAACTATCCCACAACACTTCCCCACTCTAGAGCATGGCTTAGCAGCCCACTCTCCCCTTTGCAAGCAGAGAGACTCTTTCCCCTGCAGCTCACAGTATGAGTTATCCTAAGGGACAGGAAATGTGCACAGAACTGGATGTACAGGAGATGCAGATGAGACAAGGAGAGTGTGGGGCGTTGCACGTTGGTATAAACCGACCTGTCATTTGAGTGCAAACATCCCATGTGTGCCGACACCAGCTGTGCTGTCATTTGGGTCTCGGGTCCCTCAAAGGCCCCATGTTAAAGGTCTGAACTGCTACTGTATGAAGTTAGAAGTTTTAGGAGGTTTTAAGAGGCCTGCTGGGAGATTTCAGGCCACAGGGGGTTTCAGAACTTTGGTCTAGGATTTTTTAAAATTTTATTATTATTATTATTATTATTATTATTATTATTTTATTTGTGTGGGTGCTGTGTGTGTATATGTGTGTATGTGTATAATGTGTGTGGGTAGCATGCCACAGTGCGTGTGTGTGTGTGTGTGTGTGTGTGTGTGTGTGTGTGTGTGTGTATCAGAGGACAACTCTGCAGTCACTTCTCTCCTACCTTTTACATGGATTCTGAGGCTCTAACCCGGGACCAGGCTTGCACTTTACCTGCTGAGCCATCTTGATAGGCCATTGGTCTCTTCTCTTTGTGGTTGGTTTCCTTTAATTTTTTTCAGACGTGGTCTCACTTTGTAGCCTACACCGGCTTTGAATTCATTCTATAGCTCAGGTTGACCTTGAACTCACTCACGGCACCTGCTTCATCTCTTCTCTCCTGGGCCATGGCCACAAGGTGAATGGCTTTGTTCTGCTAGGTGCTGCCACCATGTTGTGCTGTCCCCCAAACTGTGAGTTCTTTGTCTGAGGTATTTGTTATAGTAGCAGACACTGCCAACCGCAAACAACCAATCAGATGCCAGCCCTTGGAATGCAGGCCAGAGAAGGGAGTGAGGTTAGCACCCAGGGAACAATTGGAAGCTGGGGTTCCAGAGATTGAATAGGACATCAGAGGCGTCCTGCAGACAAGCTGCGCCCAGTTTTGCAAAGACAGGACCGTCTGCCAGGGGAGGACACGGTGAGGACATCGCTGAGCAAGGCTCTGCACAGCGGGGCTGCGGCTTCAGGGTGAGCAAATGTCTCCACTAGAGTGAGGAGAGACTGAGCATCAGCGGGGATTTGGAAAAGCCACCTGCTGAGCTGCTGGGGAAAGGATGCTGTGGGTACAAACACAAGATCACAGAGCCACAATGAATGGCAGGTATTTGCGTTGAATAGCCTGTGATTCAGATCTGGGAAGGAAGCATTGAACACCAGGCCGAGAGAGGCAAGAAGCCAGGCGTGCACCAAGCCAAGCACCAAGCCAGGGCTGGGGGACAGTGAGCACAGTAATCTCATATATGGGCCATATATGATTGCCAGGCCAGGGAAAGACATGTTCTGTGACAACAGATCATTTCCAGCCGCAGACAGAGTCCCAGAGACTTGTGTGTTCCCATAGATGGAGAGTTCTTGGAGTCTTTGGGCACACTACAGACTCTAACGGGAGGAGAGTTGCAGGTCATGGAGGCAGTGGGAAGGCAGTGTTGTGTTGTTGCAGCGCACTGAGAAGGAAGTAGCTAATTCTAGCTCTGGTGATGTCAGCACATGGAGTGGGCAAGAAACGAGCCTGTGTGGTTCAGAAGCAGAGTGCAGAGTTCTCAGGGAAGAAATCCTCCTGGGCTGTCTGAGGAGAGAGGCGCCCAAGTATGAGGTCCCGTGTAGCCCAGGCTGGCCTCAAGTTGGGTAGGTGAAGAAGGATGAGTTCAATCACGTGATCCTCTTGCTGCTGTCTCCCAAATGCTAGGGTGATAGGCATGCATCATCTTACACAGGTCTGTTGTGCTAAAATACACAGAATGCACAATTTCCCATTAAACCATTTTTAGATAAATTATAATTTTCAGGATCAGGAATATTTGTAGTGTCCTGAGCTGTACAGTGCGCCAGAATGTCTTTCTTTTTAATGTCTGAAGGATGTTCCATGATGTATATCCAATATACCGACACATGCAGAAACACACAGAGAGAAAAAGGCAAACACACACACACACAGTGTCTGAACCAATAGCAAATTTCTTTATGAAGAGGCACATATTTCTGCTCACCGAATATTTCTGAGATCTGCCTCTTACTCCTTGCTTTCCTAAGGTCAGGCCACATCATCTCCGGGTCAGCCAGAGGCTGTCGTGGGTAGCCTGCCGCTGGCCCCATGCTCAGGTCTGTGTGCCTTTTGTTCTCTCGTTGGCTTGAGAAGCCCAGCAAGATCAGTTTAAGATGACTATGGCAGAGTGACTGGCTTTCAGCACCTAGGATTGAGAATTATTTCTGGAACTGATTTCATGAACCAAGCTTATCATTCTCTCTCTAATAAGTCAAGAAGAAGTCAAACTCTTAATGAAATCAGTGTCTTACAGCAATACATTAAAAGTCCTATTTTTGGAACTACCCTGTTATTGCTATGATTTCATTGTGGGCATACGCACAGACTCCATGGGTTAAGGGCTCAGGCCAAGACAATTTCCCTCGTGGATACAAGTCAAAGGCTCCAGGTGCCCTGTCTTCCTGCATTCCTGCATTCTTTCAGGCTTGCCGGCAAATTCAAGGGTTCCCGAGGACACCCTTCCCCAGGCTCCGTCACTCATAAAATAATCTATAGAACTCAGGTAATCTCTTACTTATATATACCAGTTTATTATCAAAATGATAATTCAAAAACCTTCTGACAAGATGCCCAGGACGAGGAATTGTGGGTCATGGTGCTCAGCTCCCAGGACTTCGACAAGAGTGACACCTCTAGCCCATAAATGTGTTTACCGCCTCCAAGGCCTCCAAGCCCATAGTTGGGGTGTTATTGTGGTTTCGTTATGTAGCCATGGTTATTAATGCATTGGCCACTCAGACTCCAGCCCTTCCTCCGTCCCTAGAAGTCAGAGGGCAGGGCTGGGAGCTCTACTTCCAGTCATAGCTGTTGTTCTGGTGACATGCCCCCTTCCTGAAGCTGTCCAGGCAGCATCTCCAGCCCCCAGCCACCTCATTAGCATACCATGGAGCTGCTTCTCACTCAAGGGAATCCTAGAGTTTAGGAGCTGTGTGCCAGGGACAAGGGACAACAGCCCCATGCTCAATCTGTGTAAACGGCTGGCTGCTCCTGCGACCTAAAACTCTGGAGTGTGAAATACCAGTTCCTCAGCATTGCATGCCTGGCCACTGGTTCCCCTAACCCATCATTACATTTCGGAATTACCAGTTCTGTCTGGGTCCTCCCTCCCACGTGTCTGTGCACCTACCTTCAGCAGCAGCCTCTGGGTATGCCACCTGAAGAGCGTGCTCCCTACCCAGAGGACACCTGTTGCCTTTGTGTTCAGAAGGCGACATTGACTCTGAACTCAGGCCTCAGCATGCCGTCTGTCTGACCCACCACAGAGATGAAAGTTTACTACAAGATGGGGCTTGGCCAAAAAGCCAGGACTGTCCTCCATGGATACGCTGATGAGAAAGTGCTGGGTACCTTCAGAGAGTGTGTATTAGACAGCATGTCTAACCATAGGTTGCACCTCATGCAAAGGCTGCATGAGGGGGACGCTGGCAGCCAGCTGCACAGAAGGCGGTCAGCACTGCTGCAGTAGATAGGGCCAGAGGCTCAGGAGACTCTGAACTATCTTCAAGTGTGCATATCTGAGTTGGAACATTTCTTTGAAGCGTCAGAGAGAAACAAAATTGACTTGTGTAAACATTCTGCCAGAACAAGGAGGGGCCAGACTATAGCACAAACAGCACTCCTCTGAGAGGCCTTTTTCTAGAAAACCAAAGGAAACTTTAAGGGCCTCATACTCTCAAACAAATCTAGAGAGGGAGCTCAAAGGAGAGCAAGAACATGAGCTGAAATGTGGTGGAAAAGCTACATAAAGCCAGGCATGGAGGCACAGCTACGCAGAGGCTGAGACAAGACCGCAGGTTCAAAGCCAGCTTGGGCTAAGTAGAAGTTTAAGAACAGTCTCTACTATATGAGACTCTGTCTCAAAAAATAAGAGTACTTGCCAGTTTAAAGCTCTGAGTTCAATCCTTGCTATTGAATTTAAAAAAAAAAAAAAGCAAAAAACCTAAGGCAAGATTAAGGAGAGAAAGCCTTTAGAAGGAACAATGACGATAATGCTCTGTAGAAAACCAAGTTAATGGCAAAGAGGTTGGGATGAAAGTCACAGCAAAAGGAAATGCTAAAGTATCAATTTGGAGATCATAAATTCAAGACCCACCACATACCACATCGCGTGGAGATGTTCCTGGCAGAGAGAACTTGAAAGAGTAAAGATTCCTCAGGGCAAGGTGTGAAAAGTTGCCATTAAGTAGAGGAAGAGCCTGCCCCTCCCAGCACCTTGCCACATCCAACTGATAGTTAGAAATGACAGACGCTAAGACACAAGCATCTGGGAGGTTCCCTGATGGCTGAGAAGTAGAGAACCCTTCCTAACACCAACCAGAGAGAATAAAAGCAAGCTGGGAATGGTGGCACACCAGTAACCTCAGAATTCAGGAGGTGTCAGGAGGATCAAAAGTTCAAGAACAGTGTAGGCTCCATTAAGAACCTGTCTCAAAACAAGAACACAAATAAAAACCAAGAAGCAGTGAAGCAGCTTTTAGATGATGACGAAAACCCTAATAGGTCACGGGCAGAAGTGACCTCTTGGCACAATGGGCCTAATTTTGATCACAGTCTTCATACATGACATAAGGTGCTTGTGTGTTCACAGTAGCTCTGAGACCTTGGTATCCCAGGGTCTCAGCTCATGAAATGGTTTAAGTAAAATGAGGGGCCTGTGGCAGAAACGCTGCAGGGTCCCGAGACCATGGCAGGCCACAAAGGCAGCCAGTCCCAGGCAGGGAGCCCCCGAGTGGCCCACAGGCCATGAGGACCAGCAGGTCCTAGGCAGGGAGCCACATGGCAGGTGAGAGACCAAGAAGGAGCAGCCAGTCCCACAAGGAGCCGCCCACGTGGGTAAGAGACAAGCAGATAGGCATGCCATGCAGAGTGAGGTTGGATATTTATTTAGTGGGTTATGAAAGGGAAAAGGCAGAGAGAGGCAGAGCGTGGGGGGGGGGAGGTAGAACTCAGTCTGGAAGCTGAAGATTAGATCAGCTTGTCTTGGTGGACAGGGAGGGAGTGGGCGTGGCTTGTTTCTTAAAGGGACAGGAGAGACCCTTATAGCTCACAGACAAGAAAACTGAGCTCCAGAGGTACCATGAGAGCTGAAAGACACAAGCCTGGAACCCAAGTTCTGTATCTGAGCACATGGCAGAAGGCCTTGGGCTGGGTGCCCTCCTGAAGCTCTGGTGGCCACCCACAGAGAAGTTGCATCTGCAAGGGTGCCTCTGCCCCTTGTCACATCCAAGGTGACATAAGTGTATGTCTTAAACTGAGACTACAAACACAGCCTGTTTTTCCTTAGAAACATCAATTCATTATGTAACTGAATTTCACTACAAGGGATCCAGGCACGCTTAGTTTTGTGGCTAAAGGGTTTTGAGAGAGGCCATGGAGATGCTGACTTGAGAGTCTGGACCTGAGCTTCTGCTCCTGGGAAGTAGGTCTCCACCGCTCCACAGAAGGTTCACCCAAAGGAATGTCCTCTGCTGAGCTGAGGACTCCCTCCTCTGCCTAGGGCTGCTCTCATGCCCCGGACCGTGGCTCCCCATGCCTTCCTCCTTGGATCACTAGTCAGAGCATGGAACACATGTGTCTGACAGAATGAGGGATGCATGCTTGTGCCCAAGTTGCAAGGTATTCTGGGAAAGGGAGAACATTTTCAGACCCTATTGATAGAAGCCATATGCTTTCCATACTGGAGCTCATCATGAAATAATTCCTTTAATGAGAGAAAGGGTTTATTGTCGGAGGAACAGAATGTGTAGCAACTGCCCACTGTGGTTAGTTTCCAAATTCTTAGGAGTGAAACAGTAGATACAACTGTTTGGGTTGTTGCTTCACCCCAGCCCCGTTCCACCCAAACAACAACTTCATTTCTGAAGTTTATGAACATATTTAAGCGTAATAAAGCTATAAAAATACGTACTTCAGATTTACTGGTGGATGAGAAATAATACACAAACTATAAAATAACAAAGAGTACATAAAATTTGAGAAACAAAAGCAAAGATAGTAGAAGAAATTCCAACTATGTCTCTGTGTGTAAACATTCCAATATAGGTTCTGTGATGGCTCTTCTAGGTTGTCACCTTGACTCTAAAATGAACTATAATCCGGAAATGGAGGGCACACCCGTGAGAGATTTTCTGCTTGGTTTGAAATGAGTGAATCCACTTCTAGACCAGACCTTTGAGAAAGGAATTCACACCTCTGGTCTGGATCTTGAGGCAGGGGAAGACACACCTTAAATCTGGGCCACACCTTCTGCTGGAAGCCTGTGTAAGGGCGTGGAAGAAGAAAGGTTTTGCTCTTTTCCTGCTTGCGCTCCCTTGTCAACGCATCCACTCCTTCTCTGGCATTGGAGCCTGCTCCTTCAGGACTCCAGCATATAGAGAAGCCCAGCTGAGACACCCAGTCTTGTGGGATGGAGGAATTATTAGATTCCTGGACTTTGTGCTTACAGCTAGACATTGTTGGGTTAGTTGGACTGCAGGCTTTAGGAATTCCAATAAGGTGTGTGTGTGTGTGTGTGTGTGTGTGTGTGTGTGTGTACGTACATGCACGCGTGCACACGCATGCATGCAAGGGGCGGGGGAGGGAGATTCATTTCATAAGTTCTATGACTCTAGAGAACCCTAACTAATACAGTTTCTGATTTAATTTTTAAAGAACAACATATTTTGCATCCCTGAAGTAACAGGGATTTTTGTTTGTTTGTTTTGCTTTTGTTTTGTTTTGTTTTTTGAGACAGGCTATCTCTGTGTAACAGCCCTGGCTGTCCTGGAACTTGCTCTGTAGATCTCTTGAACTCACAGAGATCCATCTACCTCTGCCTCCAGCATGCTGGGATTACAAGCATGTGCCACCATTGGCCAGCTGGGATATTTTTTTTAAATGAGAAAATTATACCAGCTATGTATAATATCTAGGTGAAGAAAACTATAAACATCAAATCAAATAAAATATAAATATCTAGGTAAATGGAGAGATATTCCATGTTCATTAATGGGAAGACGGTATTGTTAAGGTATCTTCCAGTTTCGGCCTGTAGATTCAGTGTAATCTCAGGCAAAATCCAAGGAGGTTATTTTGTGAATATTTACAGGTTGGTTCTAAAGTTTATAAAAAAAAAACTCAGAGTAGCCAATAAAATAGGTCAAGGAGGAAGAGGCTCTGGCAGAGTAGTGGAGGAGGAAGAGATGGAGGAGGAGGAGTGCGGCCATCTGGTACTTTCTATGGCAATAGTAACCAGGAGAGTGGGATGTGAGTGAAAGTCTAGACACGTAGATCTAGACCAGAACATAGACATGAGTCCTCATAAATACAGTCAACAGATCATTTACAAAGAGCAAAGATGGTCTTTTCAACAAGAACTATCTAGTAGCTCACATGCACACATGTGCACACACACACACGCACACGCGCACACACACACACACACACACACACACACATGGATCTAGACACAGACGTTAACTCAAGATGAGTCACAGGAAGACACAGCTGTAAACCTAGGGTGATATAAGGGGAAGTCTGGTTGGTCTTGGATTTGACTGTTTCCACAGAACTAGCATAACCCAAGACAGTCTGGTAAGCCATGCTTCATTAGTTCTTGAAGCTTCTCAAAACACCCCAGACAAGCTGCACTAGAAGACAATATGTGCAGTCTACATATCTGACAAAAGACATATCCAAAATATGCAACAAACTCTTAAAATCCGGTAATTAAAAGCAACCACGTTTTTAAATGGGCAGAACTCAGGCAGGTGCTGCCTAAACCCTCGCATTTGGGAACTGAAGCAGAAGGGGAGGAGACCAAGATCATCATCAGATACATAGTGAATTCAGGGCTAGCCTGGACCACATAGGACTGTCTCTAAAAAGCAAACCAAGAAAAGGGCCAAGACATCTGAATGGGTATCCCACCAAAGATGATGCACAGATGATAAATAATGGAATGAGGAGATAGCTCAGTAAATTGCTTGCAAATAAGCACAGGACCCAAGTTCACTCCCCAGAACCCATTTTTTTAATATTTATTTATTTATTTATTATGTATACAATATTCTGTCTGTGTGTATGTCTGCAGGCCAAAAGAGGGCACCAGACCCCATTACAGATGGTTGTGAGCCACCATGTGGTTGCCGGGAATTGAACTCAGTACCTTCGGAAGAGCAGGCAATGCTCTTAACCACTGAGCCATCTCTCCAGCCCCCCATTTTTTTTTTTACCAAAACAAACAAAAAACTCAAAGGGCTATGTATGTTAGTGTGCATGTGTTATCCCAGCACATGCACAAATACGGTAAGCAAGCATATGAAAACATGTCCAATGTGATATGTCTTTTAAGAATTGCATAGTAAAGCCATGAGATGCTATTACACACTATTAGAATGGCTAAATCAAAGGAGGGAGCTGACAAAATCAAACACAGCTAAGAATATGAAATAATGAATTGTCATTCCTTGCTAGTGGGAATGCAAAATGACACCGCAACTTACTTTTCCTTAATGTACTTTAGCCATATGATCCAGTGATATGAGAACTACGTAAGACAAAACCTGAGTAAACGCAGGAGAGATAATGTGTTAGCTGAACCTCCTGTAATAACATACTTCTTTGTGTTTAGTTGATCCACAAGGACTGGACTATTACTCAATTTGCCTATCCCTACCGACATTTTCTCACGTTTTGTTTCGTAAAGAAGAATAAATAAAATTCTTTTTCTAGAAGGACCCCAGGGATGCCTCTCCACAGGCACCAACCCTGTAAAACAGTAGCCATGGAGACTGTGCCCTTACCAGCACAGCACTTAACGGCAGCAGGAGTGGGAATACACACCAGAAGCCTTTGAACACTGTCTCCTGAACGTGAGCGTTCTGACTTGGGTGTGAATGGCCCCCAGAGGCTGTGTCTTGGGTACTTGGTCATCAGATGGCGGTCCTGTTTTGCAAGGCTGAGGCAGGACCTCATTGGAGGAGTAGGTCCCTGGAGATGTGCCTGTGCCCTCTGGTTCTTGTCCACCACAAGAGGAAGAAGCCTGTCCATCAGGTGTTCCTTCCATCATCATGTTCTGCCCAAGCACATGGAGCCAAATGACTGTGGACTGAGCCCTCTGACTGTAAGCCAAAATAACTCTTTCTTCTTTAGGTTGCTTATGCCAGGCATTCTGTCAGCACAGGTAATTAAACCTGTGAACGTGGCTTTGAGAATGTATATGGACAAGTCCTATTTTACTTTTAAAAATACTTAAGGAAAGGGTATAAAAGAAGCTCTGAATGACAGAATGCCTTCATCGGGAACAGGCAGTCAGTATTGGAAAATATCATCAATTAAAACATAGATTCAGTTTAGCAGAAATTCTATTTGAATTTAAACCTCAAATTATCCTGAAGTTCTGTTAGATGAAAGATGTGAGGCTGCCTAGGAAGTTTTTGTTTTATTTTTTAAAGTAATTTGTTTGAGAAGGAAACCACTCAGATGTTTCCTTCCTCTGGAAGCAGTAAAAGTCAGAATGCACAGCCATGTCCAGCTTCCTTCAGCATTAGACAGATCACTGGAACAGAGTAAGAAGTCTCAAAGGCAGACCCAGCATGTGCCCAGAGTTCCATGGTCCAGATGGCATCTTAGATGAGTGGGAACGAGTTCTTAGACTGGGGAGGGTGCTGTTGACAAAGCTGCCGGCGCTCAGGGCAGTAAACAAAGGTGCCCGTTCACTAATTTACCCAAACAAATGGCAGAGGAGTTGGAACCCTCTGCCCAGGCTGGCAGAGTACAGGATGGGTGGCTTGAACAACAAATTTTTTTAAAGGTTTATTTCACTTACGCATATGTGTGTGTGTGTGTGTGTGTGTGTGCGCGCACACACACACATGTGCATATGGCAAACACCTGTGGGAATTCATACGTGTGCATAGAGGCCACAGGAGTCTGAGATCCTCCTCTGTTGCTCTCCATCTTTATCCTTGGAGTCGGGGTCTCCCCTGGAACCTAGGACTTGTTTTTCTTGGCTAGACTGAAAGCCAGCAAGCTCCAGTAATCCTCCTGTCTCTACCCTGCTCAGTGCTGCAGCTCCCACAGTTTGCAAGGATGCCTGGCCTATGTAGATACTGTGATCCTAGGTCCCAGATCCTGTTCTCATGATTTCAAAACAAGGACTCTTAACACTGAGCCAGCTCTCCAGCATCTTAACAGATTTCTTACCATTTCTTTCTTTCTTCCTTCCTCCCTTTCTCTCTCTCTCTCTCTCTCTCTCTCTCTCTCTCTCTCTGTCTCTCTGTCTCTCTGTCTCTCTCTCTCTCTCTCTCTCTCTTTCTTTTTTGTATGTGCGATTTAGCTATAAGTGCAAGATCCAGGTTCCAGTAGGGTATGGTATGGTATGTGTGTGGGGGGTGTGGGTGTATGTGTGTGTGTGTGTGTGTGTGTGTGTGTGTATGTGTATACATGTGTTAAGAGAGCTTCTGAATGGTAGATGGGCACCTAACCATGGCCTCCTGTGGCTTTTCTCTTATGCTTGCAAAGTGAGACAGAGAAATCCTTCTGTCATTTCTTCTGATGTAAGGACACCAGCCCTGTGAGATGAGATCTCCTCCCTCATAAGCACAGTTAGCCTCAATTACCTCTCCTAGAGCTCTGTCTCTACATGTGGTTCATAGTTCTGCATTTGAATTGAGGGGGGGTGTCTATAGTGTAAATCAATTCTTTACAGATTGGCCAGCTATGGTGGAGAAGGATCTCTGTGAGTTTGAGCCTAGCCTGGTCTACATAGCAAGTTCTAGGTCAGACAAGCATATATAGTGAGGCCCTGTCTCAAAACAAGAAGGTTTAGAGAGCCATAGTCACTTTTTATGTGGATGTGTATTTGCCTGAGTGTGTATATGTGAATCATGTGGGTACAGGTATCCACAAAGCCGGAAGAGGGCATCAGATCCCCTGGATCTGGATCCAGAACCCCTGGAGTTACTGGCAGTTGTGAACTACTGATGTGGATACTGGGAATCAAACCAGAGTCCTCTCTAAAAACAGACAATGCTCTTAACCCGTGAGTCATCTCTCCAGCTTCAGATCGAATATCTAATCTGGGTGTGGTATACACCTCTAATCCCAGCAATCAGGAGGCTGAAACAGGGGAATCACCGCAAATCCATTGACAACCTATCTCAGAAAGCGAAGATTTAAATTTAACAAATGAACCATGAAAGCACCTGGAAGATGGGAGTCCATGTTTGTAGCATGGGAGTTTGAGAAAGTCCTGTCTAATGATACCACAAAGTCTGTTATGCCCATGTCATGAGCCCCCACCCCCACCCCAGGCCACCAGGAGTCCAAATTTGTATGCAAAGCAAAAGCCTTTATTGCGAACTTGAGCTAGGGCTCTCTATCCGTTCCAGCACAGCGGTTAGATCAGGGAGAGGTCTGAGCTCAGCTATGATAGGGTTTTTAAGGACTAAAGGATAAGGGGCTGGGGTAGGGAAATTCTAGATTCAGATGGGGGCTGAACTGACTGAGCAGGAGTGGGGTAACAGAAGTCTTGTCAAGCAGGGATTGATAGTGGCGTTGCTGTAAGGAGATTGGCAGCCTATACACAAGTCAGGTAAGCTATTCTTAATGTTCTAGAGCATCTAGTACTTGTTCGACTCAATTCTGATTGGTCCCCTGCAGGGCACAGTCCTGGCTATTGTAAGGGTGAGGCATAGTCCCAGTATCATTAGCCTGCAGCATGTCATAGCTGCACTAATGTTAAGTGAGGCATTTTCAATCCACAGCTCATAAGTGCAGTAGGGTGAGCAGCTCTTTGGCTGTCTGGAGTAGAAATTGACAGTTTCCCTGAAAGGCGGATTGCGGTGTTTCCCAGCATGTTCATCATGCGTGCTCTAGAGCCTGGAACTATCACTTCTAGGAATTCGTGCTAAGGGCACAGTGAGCAGCAAGCAGATCCCTAGAGTACGTCTAAGGTGCTAAAAATTGAAGATAACTGTCGCTCAGTAGGCACCAGCTGTCCTATATCACCACTGCCGATAATGGCATGGCTCTGTGTGACATGAGAGGAAGTGAGCTCTCCTGAGCGTGTGGAACCATGGTGTGATCACAGATGGGGGGATGCCCCAGAGTGGCCTGCAGTGCTTAGTCACTTCTGTCTTCGGGAAGCAGCGGGAAGGGACCAGAGTCAAATGCATCCTTCAACACACACCCACCCCATAATGACATCTACTTTTTTTCTTTTTTTTTTTAAATATTTTTTATTTATTATGTACACAATATTCTGTTTTCATGTATGCCTGCAGGCTAGAAGAGGGCACCAGACCTCATTACAGATGGTGGTGAGCCACCATGTGGTTGCTGGGAATTGAACTCGGGACCTTTGGAAGAGCAGGCAATGCTCTTAACCACTGAGCCATCTCTCCAGCCCGGACATCTACTTTCTAAACCAGGCTCTGCTACTTCCATAGGCTATTCAGATTCTGATGCTGTAAGTGGATTGAACTACTGATAATACACCCACAGGTATTGTGAGTTGTGCCTCAGTGCCTGCTCTTCTGGTATTGCTCAGTCCAATCAGGTTGATAATCAATATTAACCATCACACATTCTGAGCACAGTAAAATTATTTCAGTAGTGCGCTTCTCTCCCAGAATCACCTCCTTCACGAAGGTGACACCATGTCCCTGAGGGAGGGATTCCTTCTAGACGTGAAGATCTTTGGAAGGAGTTTGCTGCCACCAGGACAGCAGTAACCACGCAGCTCAGTAAGTAGAAGGAATCCTCTTTCCACACGGTCTCATCGCCAGCCAAGCCTCCCGCGCCAACCTGGCAGCTGGCTCATGAGCAATCCCGTGCGTGTGTGCCCGCCATCGGCTCTGCATCAGCGTCCGTGTTATCACAGGCGCTGACAGCCTGACAGGAAACATGGCCATCTTTTCATGTAAGTGGTCTACATAAAAATTGGCAGTATATTCAAAATTCGAGCCTCAGTTGAGCTAGAATTGTGCCCGCTGGTTTCTTTGGGGTGGATAAGCTACCTGGGTACAGATCTTTTCCGAGCAAACACCGTGAGATCAAGCTTGTGACTTCTCCACACCTGCGTCTGAGCCTGAGCGTTTCATGACTCCTCTTTAGCGAATGAAACTTTAATACTTCTTACCTTGCTCTCCCAGCTCCCTCCTAAGAACTGTGCCTGACACCAGGTGGGACTCTTTAGAAAGAGCAAAATGTGTTTTATGCCCCCTCCCAGCTTATAAATTCAAACCAGAAAAAGACCTAGGTAAGGGTGGTCGGTGATTCTAAAATAAAGATCAGCTCAGAAGAGACCAGCCTTAAGGAAACCAAAGAGCAGAACAGGCCGTGTGCTGTCCTACCAGGTAGTGACTACCTGGGTACAGGACTCACAGCAGCCCCAGGGTGACATAGGGCAGGGCAGGCCGTGCGCTGTCCTACCAGAGAGTGACAACCTGGGTACAGGATTCACAGCAGTTCCAGGGTGACATAGGGCAGGGCAGGCCGTGCGCTGTCCTACCAGGCACTGACTACCTGGGTACAGGACTCACAGCAGCTCCAGGGTGGCATATGCTGTGCAGTAGGAACTGCTGCCACTTGCAGAAGGGAAAACTATATGGCCTATCTGTGTGGTGTGTGTTTTGCCAATGGAACAAGACCTGAAAGTGCCCATGGAGGCTGTCAGGGCTGTATGGTATGTGCCGTGTCCAGTCAGGAGGACAGGGAGTGTCCATGCCCATGGAGGCTGTCAGGGCTGAGTGGTGTGTGCCGTGTCCAGTCAAGAGGACAGGGAGTGCCAGTGCCCACTGAGGCTAAATCAGGGCTCATTGCTTTCTCCTAGGGAAAATGAAGCTCCTGCCATCCAAGGCAGGTCCTTGCTGTATTCATCCTTGGCCATGGTGGCTTGCCTTGCCATGTAAATTCTCTCCTGAGAAGGTGTGAATGAAATGCTTGAATTGTGGCTTTTGTTTGTTTTGCCTTGTTTCCTTTTAGGCAGATCCTTCTCCTTGCCATCTGCCCTCAGCCTCCTGAGTACTAGAGTTACAGGCATGCATCGCTCCACCTTGTTTTTTGGGTTACAGCTTTCTTTGTAGAAAACTGGGAAATCGTGAAGACTGAGAGTTTTCCAGTCAGATGGTGTCCACATGTTGGAAGGGTTTGGTTAAGTCAAGATCCAGGTTGCATGTGAATCAATAGTAGGCTACACAAGCCGGTCTTGTTGGTCCTGTGCTGGCTGTAGACAGTGCTCACTGAGGTGAACTTGGTGGTATTAACCTAGCCCTCACATTTATGCTTCCCAGGGATATGGAGGGAAAGCAGTTGTGGTGATGACAATGGCTTTCCTTTACCCCTTCCAGATGCTCTCTAGGGGCAAGAGGTCCTCACTCCCTCAGGACAGGACCCCCTGTGCAGCAGAACTCACCTCCCCATATGGACCATTCCCCAGCAGCTAGGAATTTCCTTCACAGCTCTGGGAGCTGCCGAAAGCCATGCTGGGCAGCGCTTAGAGACTGTCCTCAGGGGCTGGTGTGTTGGGCTCAACTATGTCCAAGTTTGGAAAGAAGAAAAGCACAGGAATTCGCTCAGAACTCAGAGGCAAGATATGTACGTGTGGTGTCCCGAGGATCCCTGTGGGACTGAGGGCATATGGTAGCCTCTGTTGGAGCGTGCACCGGGTCTGATCTTAGAGAAGATACCATTGCTGCACGCTGATTAAGCCTGACTGCACTCTTAACCCTGTCACGGCCTTGTTTTCTGGGGGTGGAGGGAAGAACAGACAAAGCCCAGCAAGATGCTCTCCATCGAGTCTGTGATGTTCAATAGACCAGGACTGCTGAGAAGTAGGTGCCCTCTTGGCTTCGGATGCACAAGAAAAGCGCAGTGGGTGTCACAGCGAGAGTAGTAATTATGTCATCTGTCTTGTCATGGAATGTGACTATAGTAATTGCAACATTCTCTCCCGTCATTGAAGCTGGTAATTATAGTGCAACTAACAGCATTATGCGCTAACTTGGGCTGTTTTAATCACCTCTTTTACTCTGAAATGCAATGGGAAAATTCCACAGTTGTTCCCAGGCTACCCATTTCTCTGAGCATCTGCTGTCTTATAACCCTAACAGCTGGATGCTGAGGTGGGAGGCAGGGACGCTCAGGGCAGCTCATCCCAGTGATCTCGGTGCTCAATAAGAAAGCATCGGCAAGAAGGCAGTTGTCAGTTTTCTACCACGATCAAATTTTATCTTTGAGATTATCTGCTTTGTTTCAGAAGCAGCAGATGTTTTGGCATCTGGCACTGTCTGCCACCCATATCTTGCAGGAAGGAAACCTTACCACAAAAATCAATCTAATTCTAATTAAGAAAAACCTCCTTCGGCCCTGGCAGCAGTTAGGCCAATTAATGCTGGGATGGAACACTGTGGGCCAGTGTATTACTTTCTTCATGGCTATGACAAAATTACCTGATGAGCCAACATAGGGAAGGGCTCATGGTTTGCAGACTCAGCCCATCAGGATAGGCAGGCATAGCAGGGGCATGAATCAGCTGGTCACGTCACATTAGCAGTCGGGAAGCAGAGAGAGACCAAGGCTGGAACTCAGCTCCTGTTCTCTTTTCTGTTCAGTCTAGGACCCCAGTTCGTGGGAGAGTACCACTTGGTCTGGCTCATCCCACCTCAGTTAGAGCTCTCTGGAAACACCCTCACAGACACACCTCTGGGTGTGTCTCCTCTGTGATTCTAAATTATAACCCCCATAGCCATGATGGCATCTTTCATGTGTAATGTTCCATGCCTGAAAACAGTCTTTACCGTGTTTATCATCTCTGAACACAATGTAGGGCGCACTGGCAGATGTTCAAGGGGCTTTGCTTATACTGACGTAAATAGACTTTGGACACTGTTGTGTGAACTGAGGGGGCCTTGTTGAGGTAGAAATTTCCTTGATCAAAATAATTGACACTGCATTAGATGTGCCTGGGCTAAGTAGGTCATTCTTTACAGTGTAATTGTTTGAGCAAAAGGTAAGTACGGTAAAGAATTGGGAATTAGCAGAGCATAGTCAGAAAGATGAAATGAGATCATTTGTTGGGAGTGTAGAATGACTAGCAGGGCCACGTGTGAACCACCCCTTCCTCCTGGAATCCTTAGACCGCCATCCCTGACCTCGGGTTTTTTGTTCGAGTCCATGCTCTGCAGCTGTAACAGAATTCCATGGTTGGAAAATAGAAGATGGGGCAGAAGGAAGGAGAAAGAAAGGAAAGGAAGGAAAGACTGGAAGGGAAGTAGGGAGGGAGGACAAAGGAAGGAGGAAGGAGGGAAGGAAGGTGTTTCTCACAGCTGTGGAGCTGGAAGTCTAAGAGTAAGGAACTGTGCCAGGCAGGGTCCCTGAGCTGTGTCCTAACGTGGTGGGGAGGCAAGCCATTAAAGGCAAGGCAGGGGAAAATGCTGGCTAACCTCTCCTCCCTGTCAGGAGCTCAGTTCTGCGGTAACATTGGAGCCTGTTGGGAGGGGTTGAGGTCACGTGATCCATTTGTGAGCACCCTTAACTTTTTGAGTGAGTTTTGAAACTCACTTTTAAACTAAAACAACTATGTGTTACTAATTCTGAGTCCAACAACCATGTGCCAGTAATTCTGAGTTCAACAATCATGTGTCACTAAGTGTGAGTCCAACAACCATGTGCCAGTAATTGTGAGTTCAACAACCATGTGTCAGCAATTGTGAGTCCATCTAGAAAACTGGCATAGTGCGGAGCCAAGCCAGGTCCACACTCTTGTGCTCTTACACCAAGTGCTTCTCCTTGGTACTGAGTCTACCTCTGTGCAGATTCTGTTGGGCCATTCAGGTGTGCACATGAGATCCATCCAGAAGTGCAGTTATGGCTGAATAGATGCAGCTACAGTCTGAAAAAAAAACAGCTGAAAAAGAGGCAACCTAATAGCCAGGTGGTGGTAGGTGCATGCCTTTCATCACAGCACCAGGGAGGCAAAGGCATCTCGGTGAGTTCGAGGGCAGCCCGGTCTGCAAAGTGTGTTCCAGGATAGCCAAGGCTACACAGAGAAACCCTGTCGCCAAAAATGCCACCAAAAAGAGGCGACCTAAGAACAACTTTTTCTCTGTAAAGGAACCTGATGGCATCAAGTATAGCCTCACCTTTGTGACAGGACCGCAAAAACTTCTGGATAGAACTAGATAGAACCTGCTCAGAGCTGGGCAGAACAGATGCCCAGCATAATTGCCAGGTGTTGCAGACACCGGGGTGAGAGAGAAGAAGCTTGGATCTTGCAGTTCTTCTGCCTGGCACACACACACACACACACACACACACACACACAGTGTGCTGCTGGTTTCTTTTTTGTTTGTTTGTTTTGTTTTGGGGCTTTTGTTTGTTTGTTTGTTTGTTTTTGAGAGACAGGGTTTCTCTGAACCTTTTGAGCCTGCCCTGGAACTAGCTCTTGTAGACCAGGCTGGCCTCTAACTCACAGAGATCTGCCTGCCTCTGTCTCCGAGTGGTGGGATTAAAGGCCTGTGCCACCACCGCCCAGTGCTGCTGGTTTCATATAAAGGTAAAGTGGTCAAAGGACAGGAAAGCTGCCCTGGTTGCCCTGGTTACTCACAAGCCAGCTGCAGGTCAGCAGCTGGATCGTGCACAAAGGCAACTGCCCACGGCCAGTCCTCTGCCTCCACATCTGTGGCTCTGCTTCAAAAGATGTCTGCGGTGGCTTTGTTATTTCTGAGTCTTCTTGCTTGGCTCTAGTGTCTTGATTTAACCCTGGAATTTTCTCAATTAGCTCAGCAAGGTAGACAGATGCTTAGCAAACACTTCCTGGATGAGATCAAAGGTACGATAGCAGGGTCATTTTGGGGGGTGGCAGAATGACCAAAGGGGCCAGTTTGAACTCTTATGTCCTGGGTTTGTTGGATCTGCATCCCTGACCTCGGGCTTTTGGTCCTGCTTCTACTCCAAAACTTGTATGTGATCTTCGGCAAGGAACTCACCTTCTCTGGCCTCCGGATTAGTGATACCCAGGGGTGTTTTACGTCTAAGCTTGCTTTACCTGTAGTCTGTGGTTCTGCCTTTAATAGCATAGTTGGCTTTTTAAATCCTAAGTAACTGCACATTCAAGACGGGAATTTCCCAGGGGAAGACCAAGTTTGCACGTTTAGCCAGGACAAGGGATGAGAGTATGGGGCACAGAGACGACTCTGATGGATCAGGAGTCACACAGTGAGGGTGATGGGACATAGCTGTGGTACAGAAAGAGAGGAGCTGCGTGTGCATGCCTGCTCTAAGGTTCAAAGTAAATGCCGATTCCTTCCTGTCAGTCATGCTCACCTCCACCAGGAAGAAAAGCTGTCTCTGTCCGGCTACAGCCATCAGTGTGGGAAGGCAGTTCATCTACTCAACCTCCGCTCTGGCAACCCCTGGGATCCCTACCTCTGTCCTTCACTGCAGGGAGACTCCTGGAGGAGTCCATTTGGGCCTTTTTGACCTGGCCATCATGCCCTCTCATCAGCTGATTGGGTTTTTCTTTTCCCATTAACTGTTTTTCTTAATGCGGGCAAAATACCTAACAAAGCCCCGAGGAAGACAGGGTTTATTTCCAGGAAGAAAAAGAGTGATACAAATGTATCCTGTCTCATTCCACACTCCCAGCAAATGTAGCATCAAGATTGGACTGGACTTATCCATTCAATGTATCGTTATTTTATTTGAGAGAAAACAAAACAAAACAAAACAAAACCAAAAAACATCAACTTGTGTCTGTGGGCAGCCTGTGGAATCCGGCTACCACCGACGCAGACAGATCTGGGTTGGAAATCAGCAAAAAGGTTCTAAAGCTCGAAGGTGGGAAAACTCCAAAGAGGGTTTTGTGGCTGGCGGGGACGGGGGCCTTAGGATATTCTCCCCTCACTTCTTGCGATGGCTAATCTGGAATCAACTAAGACCCAAGCAGTGAGGGATTTTCCTGAGTAGCTCCTTTGAGGTGGGAAGACCCCATCCAAAGTCTGGATCATTCGAGGTCAGAATACCCACCCTAAATCTGGGCCACACCTGCTGGCGGCAGACCACATTAAAGGACATAGCATCTCCCTCTCTGTGAGCACCCGGCTCTTTATCTGGACTCAAACTGGGGAAGTTTACTGTACAGTTTCCATGTGTTGATCAAGAAAAGTCTGGAAGGAAAACGGAAGAGAGGGCTTCCTGGTCAGTAGCCGCCTGTCTGTAGGGAGCAGCTGCCTGTCACTAGAAGAGGCGACCTTGAGCTAGAGAGAGGACTCAGCAGGTAGAGATGAGTCCCATGAAAGCCCGAGGACCTGATTTTGTTCCCTGGAGCCCGCATGAAAGTGGAAGGGTGGAACTGACTCCACAGAAACGCTGTTCTCAGACTTCTGCATGTGTGCACCTGCTCCCTTCCCCGCGTGTGCACACATTAGTGTATGATAAATATATTATGTACTAACATAATATAATAATATTATATAATAATAAATGCATTTTATACAATGAGAGCTTATAAAACAGAGCTTAGTAGGGACTCTGTGGAAGGGGACAGAGTATCTCTCCTGGTTTGGCCATGAGAGTAGACTGTAGGAAAAGCGATACTAAGAAGTACAATCAGCCTGGCTGGGCTAGGGATAGCTTCTGTGTTGTTCTTGCAGAAATGGCTTTGCAGAGTCTCTGGGAGTTTACTCTGCTCTGTTCTCTCTGCTCACTTGTCAAAGGTGGGTTCGAGTCCACGCTGGGCAAGAGCACTACTACTGAGCCACTGAGCCATGCCCTCAGCGTGTCCTCAGCTCTCTGGACCATGACCTTGCACTGTAGGACAGCGGGTCCTTGTGGCATCTTCCAAACCCATCACCTCGCTTCTACCCAAACCTGCTGGCCCCTGGCATTGTTTGGTCTGGTGCATCATTTGGCCTGACTTTGACCATGGCCTCTCTTCCTGTAGACTCCAGCCTGGACCCACTCTGTGAATGCCTCTAACCAAGCACCTGTGCTGTGTCCCCACAGGTCTCGCAAGCAGCCTCGGACCTCCTGGCCTACTGTGAAGCCCACGTGCGGGAGGACCCTCTCATCATCCCAGTGCCTGCCTCAGAAAACCCCTTCCGGGAGAAGAAGTTCTTCTGCACCATTCTTTAATGCCTGTGGTGACGAAGCAGATGAAGCAGGCTCTTTCCTGCGGTAAAAGTCCCGTGTAGAGATGTGCACGCTCCCGTGTAGAGGCATGCCACCCACACACACCCCATCTCTGTTCAGCCAGTCGTCATCTGGGCTCATCTCGGTTTACCGTATTTTCTTCATGATACCATTTCTTCTTCTTTTTTTATTTCATTTTTGTTTTTTCCATCCATAGAGAAGAAAACCGTCATTTTTATAGCCAATAACAAATGTGCCATGTAAAAGTGTGGATTTAAGGGTCTACAATTTTTAAATATTAATTCCCAAAATGTAGATATATCCAGTTAATAAATTTCAGTGTAACTCATTGAAACCAAAACCATGCCCAAGTGTCTCCCATGCACTGTGATTCAGTATCAAATGAGAGCATATCGACCAGTCACGTGTGAGGGTGAGGTCTCTTTCTCCTCTGGCATCTCCATCATAGGTGTCTTCAGGGGCCGTGTGCTAGGCCCTGTCTATGGCTAATGTCTCCACCTGCTTCTCACTGAACATTCCAGAGCTTCTGAAAATGCATTTGTAGTATAGACACCAAGGCAGCCTTGACGGTAGATACTCACCAGGACAGCCCCACTGGCCACCACCTCAGTCCAAATGCCACTCTTCCTGCTTGCTTCCTCCTGCTTGGTGTCTCTAGTAAGGCGAGGGGTGTGGTTCTGGGCCCCCTGGAGTCTCGGCAGAGTCCTCCCTGCCCTGAGATAGTGGATCAGAGACAGTCAGAGTGAGTCACGTTGCCAGTCACTGATCCGAGACGGTTGCTAACATCACTGCTCTAACAATAAACATTACAGGGTGGGTCTGTCTTAGAGGCAGAATATCCGGGGGACAGAGAAATGACGTTTGCTCAAGGCTGCAGACAGAGTGTAGGCAAACCACAGCTTCCATACGTGGGGAGTCCATCCCTAAAGCTCCTCCTGAACCCTGAAGTGTGGCTACCTGTTGCAGGTGTACAGCACCGTAAACAATACCAAACTGCACACCAGGAAGGAAGCAAACACATTTGCCCACCAACTGGCTGTACCCTCTCTCCCACCTTTGCTGGGAGAAGTCTCACAAACCTAGATTCTGGCAATTTGTGATAGATGATATGTGGGTACTCCAAGACCAGATAGCAGTAAACCCTGGGAGTTCCCAACACAAGATTGTGGGCCCCACCTAGAGTACCCCCATGCCCTCCTGATAAAGGCACGGCTGCTGAGGTCTAGTGAGGACGTTTGCTTTGGAGATATTTGGAAATTGCCGCTCCTCTGGCTCTCGGAGAGGCTTGCTGTGCTGCTGGGCAAGTCATTGTGTGCCAAGCTGTGCCAACCAGCAAACTGCAGACAATGTTAATTACCCCTCTGGCTCTTCTGCCAGGGCAGAAACTACGTAAGGCTCTGATTATCCTTGAAAACCAATATATGCTAGATGACAACCTATAATGTTGGGAAGAGTATGTGACTTCATAGATACCAAGCTGCTGATGATGAGGAATGTAAAATGTCATTTTATTATATTATCATGGGTTTGTGCCTTGCTACCCTCTCTTGCAGCTTTTGTGGAAACCGTTCTAAGTTTTACTACTGTACATGAGATAAGAGGCTAAGATTCCATGAGGTTTTGTTGGGCTATAACAAGATCTCTGTGGCCCATGTTGTCATCATTAATCTGACAGAGTACACCATGATCCACAAAAGCCCAGGAAGTGGGACAGCACCAAGGGTGGCGAAATAGGTCGGGAGAAGAGTGTGCTTTAATCTCCTGCCAAACTGTCTCTGTCCTACTGTCCCCCGTTTCCAGCCATCTTTCTTATGTCCTCCTGTGGATGGTGTGTCCACTAGTACCTGTCCCGGGAAGACACTTCCCGTGCCACACCTGGGATCCATTGAGCGTTCTCACCCCCAACTTCTTTCTACTTATCCCTAGATTTGTTAACTCCCAGAGTCTCTGAGATCCATCCAGTAAACTCATTATTCCATGAAATATCCTCATTTGGATGTCAATGTTGTGTGAGCTCAACTCCACTCCTGAGTATAAACTCGACAAAAATGTGTACATACCGTCAGAAGGTATGTGCTGGAGTGTGCATGTCAGCCATGGTGGTCTCAAGCTCCACCCACAGCTCACTGAGAAGCTTGCTGGCCTGGTGGGGAAACTGAGAGCAGGCAAGCCCAAGCCTACCGTTCCATTTTCACACAGCGCAGGCCGGCAGGCCAACCCACGCTGATTCAAGGAGGAGCAGTAGCTGCTCTCAAAGGCGCAACAGAGGGGGGCACGAGAGGCTTCTGGAATGTTCTGTCTCTGTATCTAGCTGCCTGTCATCTTGATATGTCTAATTTGTGAAAGCTCTCCCCGCTGTCTACTTTCGGGTGCTTTTCTGTACGTGTGTTATACTTCAATAAAAAGTTGGGTTTTGTGACTACCAGCCGGATCCCTCTGTTGGGTTTTTATTTCTTCTTCTTCTTCGGCTCTTTATTCAATGTTTGGCCCCTCTTTACGTGTCCTTAATAACATGACATTAATAGCTCCCGTCATTAGTAGGACACTTTCAGGGTGTGTTTGACAACATGTTGAATACAAAATGCTCGTAATCACCAGCTGTCTGGCTGGAGAACCGGCTGCTGGCACCACACAGGTGCCTTTCCACACAAGCACTGTGCCCTGGGATTTGTGGGCACCACGTGTCTCCCATTGAGTGGCTGAGGCAGCATCCTCAGCCATTCTTGCCTGCTCACCCTCAGGAACGGCGGGACAGGACGGCTTTCAGGAAGCCCCGTAATTACAGCAACCTCCGGAGCAAGAGAGCAAGGGCCCATGGTCCCGGGTAACAAGGAGCTGACACACAGGCAAGGAGTGCAAGTGCTACATGCTTCTCCTTCACTCTCCTTCCGTGGAGGGCTCCCCTTGCTGCCACCCTGGCGTGTCTGAGCTCCACAGGGCCTTTGCTGTTCCCCCTCATAACTCTGCCACTAGAGACCCAGGGAGATCAGAGAGCAGCTCCCAGCTGTCCCCACCACCCCTCACAGCCTTCAAAAGATTTTGCCTTTGATGCTGAGCTCCTGCTGGTGCCTGAGAAAGCCGGGAGTTGTCCGCACCCCCACCAGCCTCTGAGGAGCCATAGGCAGGAGAATGCCAACAGGCAGAACTTCTGTGTGGTGACTCCTGGAGCTGAGCTAGAACCGAGAGAGCTGACGCTGCGGCTGGAAAAGAACAAGGCTGTGGCAGTGGCTTGGCCAGAGTTTATTTACAATGGCACCCAAGACCAAGGGCAGCCCAACTTCCAATTCCCTCTCCCGAGCCAAGCACTGTCTCTACCCAGAGCGGCAGTCGTGGCAGATGAGCTGCTGTCAACCCAGGTTTCACACTCCTGGATATGAGTGTGGATGGCCCGGTGACAGCTCTGCCTGTCATGCCCTGACATTTGTTAGGGGCTTTTTAATTAGTGTCTCTCATTGAACCTGAAGCTCACCGTTTTGGATAAACTGTCTGGCCAGCAGCCCCAGAATCGCTCCGTCTCTCTCCCTTCTGCCCAGCTGAGGTTTCAGATGTTTGCCATCGCCCCCAGCTTTAGTAAAGGTGCTGGAACCCCAAACGCTCTTCCTCATGCTTGAGCAGCGAGCATTTTCCTCACGGAGCCGCCTCCTCCAGCCCCTCCATTTTTTTGGTTTTAATCAAATTCCTATGTTTTATTCTGCTTTGGTTATGTTTTGCTAGCTTGTGACATTTCCAGACCCGTTTGTGATAATTAACCATAAGCTGTTGTCCTAATTCCGCGGCTCCGAAAGACTTCTCCGTCATGGGGCAACCTCCCGTGGCCTGCTCTCTTTGCCATGGGCCTGTTCTCCAGTGCTCTGTCCTCCCTCCTCAACCGTGTGCTCCTCCACGCTGCCATTACTCAAGGCTACCTCACTGGCTGTGTTTCTTGTTGACACAGGATCCCTGCCCATGATGTGTCTGTCCTCTGCCCCTCTGTGCCAGGTCTATTGATTTTATGGATCTCAGCTCAAGATCAGTGAAGACGCGCCGTCATGTGGCCGCTCTGACCATCTCAACTCTGTGTCTAAGCTTGTCTGACCCCACAAGACAGTCTTACGTCTGTACTCGTATCTCCTCGGCTGTGATGTAAACCCCGGGTGGCCAGAGGCCCTGGTGTCGCTCACCTTTGTGTCTCCGGCACTGAGTGGGTCACCTGGCACATGAGAGCCACACTGTAAGTGTCATCTGGGGCAGGACTCAGTGAGAGTGCTTGTCTGCTATGGTCTATAGCCCTGCCCCCACATGAGAAAAGGTGTGACCATTGCTCCTGGCTCAATACCAGGCTCCAAGTTTCCATTACCTTTTTGTAAAAAGATTTTTTAAATTTTTTTCTTCTTTTTGCCATGTTTTCTTCTTGTGACTTAAATATTGGGGGGAATTTCATACACGAGTACTGTATTCATATTGTGTCTACCTCTTCTTCTCCCCCTCCAGCTCCTCCCACTTTCTTTCAAATCGCTTACCTTTTCTTTGTTATTGTTGCATGGATGGATGGATGGGTGGATGGACGGACGGACGGACAGACGGACAGGTGGGTGGATGGGTGGATGGATGGACAGATGGATGGACGGATAGATGGACAGACGGATGGATGGACAGATGGATGGATAGATGGATGGACGGATGGATGGACAGACGGATGGATGGATGGATGGACAGATGGATGTACGGACAGATGGATGGATGGATGGATGGATGAACGGATGGATGGACAGACGGATGGACGGATGGATGGACAGACGGATGGACGGACAGATGGATGAACAGATGGATGGATGCGAATTCAATCTGCAGGGTCTGTTTACTGTTGTCCTCTGTCTATGTGTTTAGGGCTGACCACTCGGGACTGGATAACTTCTCAGGCTCATCCCTGGAGAAGACTGATTCTTGCTCACTGGGCAGCCATTACTAATTGCCTGAAGCTCGTCATCCGGTTGTGGGCTTATGAGAATCCTCCCGTCCTTACTGGCATATTAACTGGTGTTGCCATTGTGCTGGCCTTTTTTATGCAACCGTTATTGAGATTTCATGGATGTAGCTCCCTGTCATATCCAGAAGATACTAACTACTTCACAGCAGATTTCCTGTCCCCCGTCTCTTACAATCTTTCCAACCCTACTTCTTTTTTTATTTTTATATTTTTTTTACTCCCTCCCCTCCTCCCATTCTCTTCACATACCCTCCCACCCCACCTGCATCCACTGCTCAGAGAGGGTAAGGCACATTGCTTTGTGGAAGGTCCAAGGCCCTCCCTACTATATCTAGGCTGAGCAAGGTATCCATCCAAAGAGAATACAACCCCAAAAAGCCCGTACATGCAGTAGGGATAGATCCTGGTGCCACTGCCAGTGGCCCCTCAGTCTGCCCCAGCCATGCAACTGTCACTCACATTCAGAGGGGCTAGTTTGGTCCTATGCTTGTTCTTTCCAGTCTGGCTAGAGTTGGTGAGCTCCCATTAGCTCAGATAAACTGTTTCAGTGGGTGAACCCACCATGGTCTTGACATCTTTGCTCATATACTCACTGCTTCCACTCTTCAACTGGACTTTGGGAGCTCAGTCCAGTGCTCTGTTGTGGATCTCTGCCTCTGTTTCCAGTTGCTGGATGAAGGTTCTATGGATATTTAAGATAATCATCAATCTGACTACAGGGCAAGTCAAGATCAGGCCCCCTCTCCTCTATTGTTTAGGGCCTTAGACAGGGTCATTATTGTGGATTCCTGGGAATTTCTCCAGAGTCGGGTTTCTGCTCACCCTATAATGGCTCCCTTAATCAAGATATCTCTTTCCTTGCTTCCATCTCTGTCTTTCCTCCATCTTGACTATCCCATTCCCTCAAGTTCTCCTCACCCCTCCCCTCCCCTACTCCTCTTCCCCCTCTACCCCGCCTTCTATGATGTTCCCTGATCTGTAGGTAAAGGGGTTGTGTTGTAGTTGGACCAGCTGGGCCTGGGCACCCCATGGCCAGTTGTTCTCTACATTTGAACAGTTGTGGCTTTCTATAATGGTTCCTGAACACTGCAAAAGGAAGCTTCTTTAATGGGGGTGAGCGCTGCACTCATCCGTAGGTATAGGGTAAGCATTTAGAATGCAGGTAGTAAATAGACTGATTTGAAAAGTGGCAGTCACAGGTTCTCCTCTAGGGTCTATGACCTCTCTAGCCATAGTAGCTGGCTAAGTTTACAGTTCTAGGTGTGAATTTCCTCCTATTGAGCAGACATTAAGTAGTACTAGATGGCTATTGGCCATTATTAACTGATTAAATCTTAAAGCAAATGGATTCACACCACCACCATACTGCCTATTGCCACACTAGGAGTTTAAGAGCTGAAAGATGGGGCCTCTCTGGTTAAGGACTTGAGTTAGATCCCCAAGCCCACATAAGAAAACAGGATACTATGGCGTGTACTTATAAACCCAGCACTGGGAAGGTGGAGACAGATCCCTAGTAGGTTGTAGTCCTTCCAGCCTAGCATAACTGGCAAGCTCCAGAATGACAGAGACCCTGCCTTAAAAAATAAGATGGACAGCTCTTAGGGATCAACACCCAAGGTTACTCTCTGGCCTCCACACACATGCATACTTTCCCTGACATACATGCACCCACACACACACTTACCCAGATATGTATGCACTCACACATGTGCACACTTTTCCCAACATGTGTGCACCACACACACACTTACCCAGACATGTATGCACCCACACACATGCACACTAACCTCGACATGTATGCACCCACACACGTGCACACTAACCTCAACATATAAGCACCCAAACACATGCACATTTATCCTGACATGTATGCACCCACACACATACACATTTACCTTGACATATATGCACCCAAACACATGCACACTTATCCTGACATATATGCACCCGAACACATGCACACTTACCCCGACATGTATGCACCCACAAAAGTGCACCTTCATTTTGTAAACTGCTAGGAAACCCCCAAAACCGCACTAATGGCTTCATAGCCCTGCCATGCTTTCTTGCCACTCACAAGCTGTGAGTCACGTGCTTGCTACAAACTTCACTTCACACTGTGTAGCTGAATGCTGGTAATTAAGGCAGGGGGAGCAATGGAGGAGCAGCTGGAACAGGAAAGCAGCATCCCCCCCGAGAGTCACAAAGGCAGCACCATGTCATCAGTCAGGGCAGCGTGCATTTGGAGTAGGGGACATGGAAGTTTCTGTGCAGAACCAGGCCTGTCATTACCACAGCCGGGGGCTGGTGAGTATGCACTCCCTGGCTTTTCTTTCCAAATCTTTTGGTAAAATCCCCACCACTTACTTGAAGCTTTTTACATTCGTATTCAATTTTATTTTTGTTTTTGGGTTTTCTTTTTCCTTTGCTTTTAAGTTAAATTAGACTCAGTTCAGTTCCTTTTTAAATATAAACCAATCCTTTTGTATTGGAAGCTTTGAGACTACTATCTCAGTGCTTGCTTCTGGATGCAATAATTGTGGCTTTGTTTCAGCTCTGCCCAGCCGCTGACATTCGGATACGCAGATGCACCTGGGAACAGCCCACTTTCGTTCAGATTACATGGGAACAAGCCAATGACAAAGGACAGGAAGGAATTGGGGAAGTGGCTCTGGGGCAGCGCAGTTGCCTGGCACGTGTGAGGCCCTGACTTCAACCTCGGCACCACCAAATGTAAACCAAAAGGACAGGTGGTGCCTGTGTGGAGGACAAATAATGGCCCAGCCACTTAGAAGACTGCAAACAAAAGAAACTATAAAGGCCTGGGCTGGGAACTCAGTCTTGGGCTGAACTCTGGGTCTGTTCAGTGCTGGCTCTGCTGATCTAAGAGCTTCCACACACACACACACACACACACACACACACACACACACACACACACACACTTCCACACTGCTGCAGTGGTCATACGAGGACAATAGCCGCCTTCTTATAAGAGCTCTTGAATTTCCAGAAAATAACAAGTGGGTAGCGCCGCCTGATGTAATGTGGGCTCAATAAATAGACATTGATTCGTGATTAGATTTGCCTCTGTAACAATTTCTGTGGGAACTAGGTCCTGCAGAGATGCGGGATTGAGAAGAAAACTGTACCACTGGTAAAGATGTACTGAAGAGAAGAGAGAAGACGGCACATGCCGGGCAGTTGCTGGCATCCCACGCAGCGCCTGGGTCCACTGAAACCACAAACTTTTTATGTGTAATATAATTGAGGGCGACCATTCCGCAAGCCCTGACCTCACCTCCACCTGGAAGACAAGACTTTGCTCTGATTAGCAGAGGGAGACATCGTCAAGCCTGTGGTTATGATCACAGACTTCAGAATTGCTATGTGCAGAGCTGCCCCGGACAAAGATGGAGGAAGGAGTCAAGTGTCTGTCAGAACCTATTAAGACATCCCAGTTTCCACCCAGGGGAACAAGTCCCTGCAAGTCTCGCTAGTGGCTGGGACTTTGCTCTCCTAGCCACTAACCAGCAGTGCTGTGCTAGGTTGTCCTCTCTGTCTTGTACCTCCTGGGTTTGTGACACTTCACACCACTACACATGACATCAAGAGGCCGGAGGCTGATGTTCTCTGCAGTGCCAGGTCATCCAGGGCTCACAAAGGGCCGAGGATGCATACTGGGCTTCCGGCTGGGCTAGAGATGTCCAGTTGCAGCTCCAGTCCAGTACTGAAGAGGAGGATAATTTAGACAGCATTTGGGGGGCCAGCCAGGAGGGAGTTAATTGGTATGTCGCTTTAGCTAGTTCCAGCTGTTGTAACCAGAGGCTGGGAAGACAGCTCAGTTGACCTGAGTTCAGTTCCACGAGGTCATGGACAGCAGAGCCGGACATGGAGGCATGCACTTTTTATCCCAGCACTGGGGAGGTGAAGATGGGTGGATCTCTGAATCTAAGAAGTCAGCCAGCCTGGCCTACTTGGCAAGTTCTAGGTCAATGAGACACCTAGATTCAAAAAAAACAAAACTGGACACCTGAAGAATGATATCACACACACACCACACACACACACACACACTGAGACTCTAGTAGCAGCCTTTCCATGGAGCACGGTCCTCTTCTCAGAGACCAGAGAGGGGCACGCATTCTCTGGACTCTTCTAAAGTTATCTAATCCCAGTGACCTCCCGAATGTTTTCCTTTCTAATGCTGTCACAGTGAGTGGAAGGGGTTTTAAGTTGAAACTGGGGACAGACAGGACTCAATAACAGTGGCTTCAGGAGCTTGACAAGGTCCAGGCACAAATTATTTGTTCGGTGTTTGCTGTAGGTAGAACCTGTACCCCCATTCACAAACCTACTCGTCAATGCTCTCATCCTCTGCACTTCATGATGTAGCTCAGCAAGGACAAGGCCCCACCCGCCCTCTTCCTCCATTTCCAAAAAGCACTAGAGGGACAGATAGAGGAGAAGGGATGGAAGGAGGGTGGGAGAAGGGGGAGAAGAAAAGAGGAAGGGGTGAGGGATGGAAAGAGGGAGTGGAAGAGAGAGGGTGCCAAGGAGGGAGGCAGATGACTCATGGCTGTGATCTTAGTACTGTGGCTGCTGAGGCAGGAAGCTCTCAAGTTCCAAGCCAGCCGAGGTGACAAAGTGAGATTCTGCCCCCCAAAAACTTTAAAAAACAAAAATAAAAACAAAGTCCAAAGTGCAAAAGAGAGCTTTTAAATAAATAACTAGTTTTTAATGAGATCAGTTAGGTAAGCTTTAAGTCAACCTGATTGGTGTCTTTATATGAAGAAGAGGTAAAGGTCAGAAGAAGGTGGCTATCTGTAGGCCTAGAAGTGGGGCCTCAACAGGAGCCAACTCTGCTAAGTTTGGACTTCAGACTCCAAAACTATGAGGAAATAACTCCCTGCTTCTTGGCTCTCACAGTCCACAATACTCTATTCCAACCCCCAGGGGTATATCAGCTGTTTTCCTTGTTCTGTGACAAATTACTGAAGAAGCAACTTAAAGGAGGAAGGTTGTTTTCACAGTTGAGGGGACAGACCATCACAGCAGAAACGGCATGGCAGGAGTGGGGACCGGCTGGTCACATGACACCCACAGTCAGGAAGCTCAGCGGGGTGAATGGTAGTGCCCATTCCACCTTCTCCTTTTTAAGTATGGGATCTGAGCCCAGGGAAAGGAGTTGACCACAGTTAAGGTGTGTCTTCCCACCTCAGTTAGTACAGAAACTTCTTCATAGACATGCCCAAGGTGATTCTAGACCCTGACAAGCTGACAGTCAATGGTAACCATACCCCCAAGGAAACAGAGACAATGATCAAATCTTTGCATAGAGCTTCAAGTCACAAAACTCACTCTGCAAATCTTCATCACAGCCTTGGAGATAGCATTAGCAAACCCATTTTACAGATGACAAAATGAGGCAAAAAGAGAGTAAGTCCATTGTCAAGTTCACCACACTGAGCAAGCACCACAGAGGCCCGAGCAGCCTCACAGTATACTGGAGGCTCTTAGTGACTTTACTGTACTGGTTCTTGAAGACAATGAGAAAATAGCTAATAAAAAAAAATTCAAATGGAGATAGTAAGCTACAGACTAGGAGAGAGGCGGGGCTTCAGAGCACCTTAGGCGTGATATTGAAGAACTCCAGCAAGTTGGTGGTCATCATGAAGGCAGGAGATGTAGAGATGAGGACCATGTAAATGAACCAGGGAGCTTGCACAAAGACATGAGCAGAGTCATGGGGCCAGGTCATGGGGCCTTTCCTTCAGAGGTGGATTAATATAGATTTATGAAACAAGTCCCAAGAAATATGGTTAACCAGATAGGAACTTGAGCTGGAGACCACAGCAGCAGCATAGACAGGCAGACACAGAGACACAAGCGTTGTGGCCTGAGGTCATCAGGGCAACCTTGTAACCAGCACAAGGAAGGGCATATGGCCCAAGAACGTGGCAGATTCATCATGGGTGACAGCCTCTACTTCCCAGATAGCCTAATTTGAAAGACTGAAGTCAAACTCTTCCCATGAGGCCAAGGCTAACAGGTCAGAACTGAACCCAACTCTCGGATCCCGACAGAGCAAGGGAAGGGCAAATGAGAGAATTCCTTCTCCACGGCAGCCCATATCCTTTGGGAAGTCTCTTGGCCGATTACTAACTTTCCTGAGGCTTTTGCTGAGACCAGGCGCTCAAGCAGAGACTGGCTTGGAAAGGGATGATTACTGCAAGGGACAGAATCCCTAGAGGCTGACAAACTTGCTGTCTGTTGGTATCGGGCACCTCCAGGGAGGAGCCTCAGCGGTCACCACAGCGTGCCATGCCTCACCCAGTGACACATTCTTTCATGGCGCATCTTCTTAAATGCCGACATCTGGTATTTTGTAAACATCACCCAAATGGACTACGACTTGTTTCTGAAGAGGGCAGTCTTCCAAGGTGGAACTCCCAAGTGAAGAGCTCTCCCAGGTGTGAGAGTATGGGTCAGGAGAATAGCACTTGCCTGGCATGGGCAAGCCGGCTTCACTCTCCAGCACTACAGAGAGTTCCGTGTGGCCAGGGCATCCCAAGTGCAGACTGACTGTATTAATAACATCATAACTTCCTGCCAGTTGGATGCGTGTAAGGCACGTGAAGTTGTATATTCCACCAGTCATGAGTGTGTTTTATTAGAAAATAGATACCCTGCTGGGCTATGGTGGTGCACCTCTTTAGTCCCAGCATCAGGAGGCCGCGACAGGCAGATCTCTGTGAGGTCAAGGACTGCCTACAGAGTGTGTAGCACAAATAATAAAAACCCAGAGACAGATATTGGGGGTTCAAGCTGAAGATCAGAAAAACAAGGCAGTCAACCACTAGAGAGAGAGACCTGTTACCTTTACCAAATCTTCATACTGAAGGGGTGAGAGCTTGTCTCCACGAATCCTCAGACTCACACTCCAGTGAGTTCCTGTCTCTTTTATATTCCTCTCTCTACCAAGTCAAATCGCTCTTGTCTCTACCTCCCTAGTGCTGGGATTCATGTGTGACTCTCAAACACTGGGATTGAAGGTGTGAGCCACCACCACCAGGATCTGTTTCTGGATCAGTCTTGTGTGGCCCAGGGTAGCCTGAACTCACAGAGATCCATCTTCCTCTGTCTCCCAAGTCCTGGGATTAAAGGTGTCTGCCCCACTCCCTGACCTCTAGTGGCTTAATTTTGCATTCTGATCTTCAGGCAAGCTTTGTTTATTAAATACAAGTAAAATATCACTACAGGAGTGAGTTCCCAGACAGTCAGGGCTGTTACCCAAAGAAATCCAGTCTTGAAAAACCAAAACCAAGCTGGGCGGTGGTGGCGCATGCCTTTAATCCCAGCACTTGGGAGGCAGCAGAAGCAGATGGATCTCTGTGAGTTCGAGGCTAGCCTGGTCTACAAGAGCTAGTTCCAGGACAGACAGGCTTCAAAGCCACAGAGAAACCCTGTCTCGAAAAACCAAAAAAAAAAAACAAAAAAAAAAAAAAACAAAAAAAACGGAAGGGAGGGAGAGGGGGAGAGGAAGGGTAGGAAGGGAGGGAGAGACGGAGGAAGGGAGGAAGGAAGAGAGGGAGAGAGAGAGGGAAGGAGGGAGGAAAAAAGAGAGCACATCGTGCTTAGCTTTCCCAGTATAATATTTCTATCCAAATACATGATTAATTTGTTTGTGATCGTGTTGAGTCAGGTATTTATTTATAATAGATGCTATATTTTTAGAATCCAGATAACAGCAATCAATTCCCAAGAGTTTATTTGCTTACCAAAGTCTTTATTAACTTGCATATCATTAATGAGAAATTGGGGCACATGTTTTAGTTCCACACAGCTATTTACATTTTTAGAACATATTTGTTTACTTAGGCACTAAATGCTGTAATAAACCATCTTCACAGTCTTAACTTTAATTGGGGCAAGAAAAAGAGAACTTTCAAAGGCAAAATTTCTCTAAACACCAACCAAAGGGAACATGACCAAGGCCAGGAGTCCTTGGGCTATAGTCTGACTTTAAAACGTATTTGTCATGTGGCTTGAGGGATGGCTCAGCAGTTACGGGCACTGGCAGCTTTGACAGATGACCTAGGTTCAGTTCCCAACACCTTCAGGGCAGCTCACAACTGCCCGTAACTCTGGTTCCAAGGGATTAGCGCCCTCTACTGGCCTCTGCAGGGCACTGCATGCATGTAGTTCTCAGGTATACATATAGGCAAAACATAAAAAGATAAGCAAATCTTTAAAATATATATGTGCGTTATTATGGCTTTAATCTGCATTGTACCCCAACAGCTCTTGTGTGGAAGGTCTGGTCTCCAATGTAGCAATGTTCACAGGTGGGTGTGTTAGGGTTTCTATTGCCATGAAGAGACACCATGACCATAGCAAGCCTTATAACGGAAATCATTTCATTGGGGCTGGCTTATAGTTCAGAGGTTTAGTCCATTATTGTCATGGTAGGAAGCATGGCAGCATGCAGGCAGGTACGGTGCTAGAGAAGGAGTTGAGAGTAATGCATTTGGATCCACAGTAGCAAGGAGAGTAACACAGCATTTGAACCCTCAAAGCCAACCCCTAGCCTGACACTTCCTCCATCAAGGCCAAACTTTCTCCAACAAGGTCACACTTCCCAAAAGTGCCAGTCCCTATAAACTTATATGGTCATTTTAATATACACCACCACAATGGGCCTTTGGGGAAGTGATTGGGTCACAAGAGATGATAAACCCTCATCAATGATCAGATTCCTAATATAATGTGCATGAGTGTGCATATGCACGCATGCACATACATGTGGGCATGTGCTTACGAGAGATGCAGAAGTAGTACTGAGAGATTGAGAACAGAGACTTGGAAAGAGAAAAGAAAAGATCACTGGGTGTTATTTCCACCCAGCTGAAAAGAGCGAAAAGAGTTGTCGCAATTCCTACTGTGACCAGTCCAACACATGTAATACTGAGTCTCTTGCTCCTTTAACAACAGTCTGTAAAGCAAGAGGCACTTTATATCATAACTCAGAACCAACAGGAGGATCAGACTCATCTTACCTCCATGATGGACAAGGTGCCCCATGCCCTCTGTTCACTTGTTAAAGTGGGGCATGATGTGCTGAATTTTCCCACACACCCTGATCCAATGGAAGCCACATGTTTACCGTTTAGTGGGGCTATATGGCTGTCTTTGAGTTCTCCAGAAGGAATCTTCATACCACAGGTGCTGGTGGACAATGAGAAATTTACAGTACTGAAAGAAGAGGGTTTTTGTCTCCCCAGTAGTGAGATCTGTTGACTGTGTCTGTCCCACTAACTGAAGTGCCCCTGCCTGCTTTACATGGTTATCTTCATTGATAACTTGATTTGATTAAGAAACATTTAAGAGGCCAGGCCGTGAAAGCACATGCCTTTAATCCCAGCACTCAGGGGGCAGAGGCAGATGGATCTCTGTGAGTTTGAGGCCAGCCTGGTCTACAAGAGTTAGTTCCGGAACAGGCTCCCAGCACTAGGAAGGCAGAGGCTGGTGCATCTCTGCATCTGAGGCTAGCCTGGTCTACAGAGCAAGTTTCAAGACAGCCAAGCATAGGAGGTGAAAGACAGAAGATGTAATTGAACAAGGGGACCATGTTCCAGTCAGAAGCTGTTATCTGACCTCCACATGTACTCTACATTGCACACACACGCATGCACACACACACACACACACACACACACGCATGCACTAACAGATTCCCCTTCCCTATGCCATCAGATCCCTGCTGTTCCAATCTGAGAAGTTTCTTCCTGCAGTGGGCAGTGGTTAATGGCAAACATGTTACTGTTCTGAGTGTTGAGAGTAAGCAACTCAGCCACAAAAGGGTCACTGACATCATCCTCTGCCGTAACACTCAGGGGTCATCATAGAAGGGGGTGGGGCAAAAGAATGTAAGAGCCAGAGGATGGGAAAGGCTGCCGTGAGGCGCTCTGAACGTGATATTGCTGTTGCGCACATGAGCGCTAAGCAGCAGTGGTCACATCCAATGGGGACTAAAACACAATGGATGTGTGATAAACGTCATGACGTTAAGAGTGTGTGGGTGTGTGGGTGTGTGTGCCTCAGATATGACAAGCACTGAGAGTATCATGTTGATGAAAAGAGCAAGTTGTAGGAGCATATATAAGGTGTATTTGAGGAGCATTTAAATAAATTCAAAATACAAGGCTGGCAACGTGGCTCAGCGGTTAAAAGTATTGGCTACCAAGTTTAGTGACTTGAGTTGGATCCCCAGTTGGATCCCCAGGACCAACACCGTGGAAGGAAAAACCCACCCCCTGCAAGCTATTCTCTCCCTCCATATGCACATCATGGCACACAAATCATGTAAGAAGGAAACACCCAATGATATTGCACATTTTGATGGACACACACACAGAGTTAAAGTGTAAAAACATAAACCAGTGTTTTTACATCCCAAATCTACTGTGGTGAGCAATGCGGGGAAAGGTAAAGAAAGGAATAGAACCGGGGAAAGGGACAAAGAGGACCTCTTCTGTATGACAGGGGCTTGTTTTATTTATCTTAACAATAAAACATTTGAGTTTTCTAGAAGAAAAGTTTTATATACCTGTGTAGGTCAAGTCTTGGGGGTGCTTTGGAATGAATTGAATCTTAGGGGTTCCTCCTATATATGTTTTCCATACATTCACACATCTTAAGATCCCAGTCCCCCTCCCCCAAACCACAGACTCAACATGGCAGGCATGGTGCTTGTCTTCTCCAGGAGAAGTGCCTGCCTCAGGGTCTAGCCCTGGCAGGTACTTCATCAACAGTCACTGAAGCGAATCTAAGGACAGAGCGGTTTAGTAAGCTGCTTAACCACATCGAATCTTAAGACATTGTAAAGTCACAATACAATGACTTAGAAAGATCTATTCTGTGGGATTATGTGTGAAAGCCAAGCGTTAGCAGTTTGTGATGGATGATACACCAAGGCGATTCGTCATTCCCCAGTGATAAAGGGTGGCGTGACCTAAGGGGTTCCCAGCTAAGGATAGAAGTACAGAGAGAACCGAGGAGAACTAAGCTAATTCTGAGTCAGGAACGCACAATCATATCAAGGTTGACCAGTAGGACTAGGCAGGTGGTGCAGTGCAGGTCTGTAATCTCAGCATTCCGGAGGTTGAGGCAGGAGGATCAGTTGCCTTGAGTTTGTAGCCTACACTGGGCTACCTGCTGGCACCAGGCCAGCCAGGGTTACATAGTGAGATTCTTTCAACAACAGCAAAAAGGTTGTACAGTGAAGTATAGGTTACCTGGGTACCTTCGATGTTACAAGTTCAGGTATCGCTCCTTGGCACAATGATCATCTACTTCTCCCCGTAGTATTTAAGTCTCTAGTGTTCCCCAAGGCTTTGACTTGAAAGCCCAGTCCCCAGTTTGTAGCATTGAGAGGCAGGGCCTGGCTGGTGGGAGTAGTTCACTGGGGGCAAACTTCTGAAGGTGATACTATCGTTGTTACTTGTCTAGTACTATCTGCCATGCTTCCGCCACCTCAGAGAGGCTCCACCCTCCCTTCCCCGTCGTGACGGCCTTTCCTTTCTTTAAGCTGTTTCCGGCAGGTCACAGCGGTGAGGAGAACACCCAGGCGCCTGGGCAACTGAAGACAGACTCATGCAGAGCCTTCCCCGCTTGCCACTCAGCGAGCGCTCTACCCCTTTGGAAGGGACCTGGCCTCGGCTTCAGCAGCTCGTATTCTCCCCGCATCACCTCAGAGCTTCCCTTAGAGGGAAGGGCTCGGGAGACCTTACTGTTCTCCAAGTGCTCCATACGGCCAAACCAAAAGGAGGACAGAGACACTGTGAGTGCTCCGACCTGCCGGAAGCGGCACTCACCCTCTGCCGCTAGAGATGCCCAAGAAGTCACTCTCACCAATGGGGCAGGGATTAAGCTCACTGTAGGTGGTACAGGGGAAAGCAGGAGGTTGATCACAGGCATTACTAAGAACAGATGGTGGGCTTCAAAGGAATGCTAAGGTTAAAATGGTGTGGTGGGGGATATCAGGGATGAGAAATAAGAGGGCTTCCAGCTGGGAATGAGATAACCAAGCTGGGTTCATAAGAGACAGAGTGAGGTTATAACAGACAAGGCCTGTGTGAGCTGGCCGGCTCGCTGGCTTCCATGCGTCTTCTCTCCCGTGGGGAACATGGGCAAGGTGGTATCAACCTTCACAGATTCTTGCTTCAAACACAGCTAATGTAACAGAGTAACTTGTAAGGATGGCTTCTAAAAATCCTACACCTGTTTCAGGAAAGAGGCCCCCAAGACTGCCCGCAAACAAGAGTTAAGTATGAGGAAATCAAGACCGGCAACTGAATCTAGACGGCTACAAATCTGTGAGGAAAGACAGCCGGATGTCCACAAGGTTGATGACTCACAGATTGACAGCCAACAGCTAGTCAAGGTTGGCACTAACGGGAGTGAGGGGCTTTGCCCACCATACCAGGGCGAGCAGCATGTGGATAAGGCATAGCCATCTCTCTAGTCAGTCCAGGGGCGCTTGCCCATAGTGTGGGGCCCTCTAATTGGTCAACTAATGAAAACACCTTAATCTTTACCTGGTTTCTATTATGAGTCTCCTAAGGTACCCTAGGCCAGTGGTTGTCATGTTGTGGTGACACCTAACTATAACATTATTTCGTTGTTACTTCATAACTTTAATTTTGCTGTTATGAGTTGTAATATAAATATCTGATATGCAGGATAACCCCTATGAAAGATTCATTCAACTCCAAGGGTAGCGACCCACAGGTTGAGAACCATGACCATAGACAAAGGTCAGTGGCCGTTTCCTCTCCTGGAAATCACTTCCACTCTCGAAACTTTCTCTCACATTTCCATAGTTTCTCACATTTTCTTAGTATCTCTCCACGAAACTTGTTTCTCCTTTGTTCACACCCACGAGTGTCTGCATCTTTTGTCTTCACTGGTGTGAGACAAACTCAGAGTCACTGTCTCAGGTTGACATTTGGTGACTGTTAAGCTCCTGAATCAAGCACAGGTGGGCTGAGAACATTCTCGTCATTCTCAACACGGCATCATCAGTGTCGTTGTTTCCTCTGACATGGAAGAAGGCACAGCGCTGTGCTGGCCATTGCTGCCCCGTGTGTCTGTTTGAGCATTATTAAATGTGAAATGACAGGCACTGTCACCACCCTATCCACCTCAGGTCACAGATGCCAGCTCCTTGCGTCTTTAAGGCTGATCCAGGCTTGGCCCAGCCCCTTTACTGTGAGGTGCAGGGGCACCATCTGCTTTTCTGAGAGCCTGTGTTGCCTCTATCTTCTCTGTCCCTGCCCTTTGCTGTCTGCTGGAGAGATGGGTCAGTGGTTAAGAGCGCTTACTGCTCTCTAGGGGACCTAGGTTCAGTTCACAGCACCCGCTTGGCAGCTCACAGCCAGCTCCAGGGGATTCAGAGGCTCTGCCGGCCTCTGTGGGGACCAGACACACATGCAGGGCACTTACACACATAAAATAAAATTAAATAAATCTTTTCAAAGATGAATAAAAATGTAAAGATTCAGGTAGAGGGAGATATTATCAAAATACATTGTATGCATGCAAACTTCTTAAAGAATTAATAAAATATTATAAATTTTTTGAGGCAGGGTCTCGCTATGTACATAGCCTTGGCTGGTCCTAGAACTGGCTACATAGACCAGGCTGGCCTCAAACTCATGGAAATCTGCCAACCTCTGCCTCCTGAGTACTGGGATTCAAGGCATTCATTACAACACTTGACAATATTAGAATTTTTTTTTTTCTTTTAACAAGGATCAGATGAGGTCACTTAAGTCTCCACTTTCATCTCCACAGGTCATTATGGGCTTTGTTCTCCAGCATCAGTTTATGAGAGGAAGGACATGTAACTCAGCTGATAGAAACGAGAAGGGAAAATTGTTTGACGGCATGCCGTAAGCGGAACCGGGCTCTGAAGGCCGGGTGGAAACTCACCCTAATGTGCACTGCAGTGCAGATAATGAACCTTGTGCATAATTAGCTACTTAGACTTGCCCTTTTATCTTCTAAGATCAAAATATCATCCTGTCCTCTGACTCGGCAAGTTCTAAGATACCCTTGCTGAACTAATCTAATGTCATTTTGAAAACCTAATAACTGTCTCCCTGCTAGCACTGGAAATTAATTTTCCCTGCGACTCGGCGTAAGGCTTCTCTGCGTGCATCTTGGTCTAAAGGCTTTGAAGTGGTTTTAATGATGTATCTTGGGTAACTATAAAAATAATGCTGATGCTTAACCTAAACAAGGGACGAGGGTATGGAAGAAACTTGATGTTTTTTTTCTTTTTCTTAGATCTCCTAAAAGTAAAATTTCTGACACATGACAGGGTGCAGAAGAAACAAGGTGGAACAAAAAGTAAAGATTCAGAGAGGAGGGGGCAGAACCTGAAGTCACGCTGGGAGGATTCAATTACAGAACCTGGTAACTTCGGGCGTGTGCGGCAGCCCCTGGGAGAAACGCATCATGTTATAGATAACATAGCTAAGAAAAAGGTTAAAGACCAGTGCTTCAGAATGCTTTCAGATATACACAGGTAGAAGCATCTAGAATAGTGGTTCTCAGCCTTCCTCATGTTGTGGTGACCCCTGACCATGAAATTGTTTTCATTGCTACTTTGTAACTGTAATTTTGCTACTGTTATGACTCATAATGCAAACATCTGTCTTTTCCAATCATCTTAGGTGACCCTGTGACAAGGTTATTTGACTCCCTCCAAAGGGGTCATGACCCCACAGGTTGAGAACCCCTCCTCTAGATTCTTGCTGAGAAAAGGGATTTAATTTGTGTTCAGAATTGGCCAGTGATATTTGAAGCCAATTAGATTTGGTTTTGTTTTTTGTTTTTTTGTTGTTGTTGTTTTGTAGCCAACGGTGACCTTGAACTTCTGCTCTTCCAGCCTTACAAGTGCTTAATGTTTTTAAAACTTGCTCGTTAAGACAATCTATTGCATTTTAAAGTTACAATTATTATTAACTGTATGATCCTACCGTTCGTTGCTTCCATATTTGGAGCGTTTGGCTTTCCTCCTTTTGGCTTTCCTCCTTCCAGACTGCCATGTGCCTCGTTTCTGCTCCTTCACCCCACCTCTGCTTCCAGCACGCTTGGCCTTAATTCATTTCATACCCAGCCACTGAGCGTCCTCATTATTGTCCCCTGCGTCCACCCTTAGGTGAGCTGGGGTCCATGTGGCTTCTTCACTGAAATGAGACCCTCAGGGAAGCAGATATTCATGCCCACCCTCCGCACCCCCCCCACACACACAGTTGAACAGTTGTAGAGGGCTGTGCAGTTGCTGAGCAGGTATAGGAAGACTCATGGGCCGGAATCTGAAGGATTAAGCCCAAGGCTTTCAAACATGCCAGTTATCTATTTTAGTGGAAAACCTCCTTGTGCTGACCTGGATACCAGGAAGCCATAAGCTCATGAAGGTATGGCTGTTCATATGACCGCGACAGTGTGTTCAAATATTCAGTCTGTTCTGAAGAAAACTGAGGGCTTTTCCCCTTTGTTTACCTTGTTCCCCCTTGTTCACGAAAGACAAGAACCAGCTTTATTTTGTTCTCATCTGGTGCTGATGACAGACATACAGAGACATCTAATAAATACTTGTTGAAAGACTAAAGGGGGCGAGAATGGTGGCACACACCTGTAATCTCATCATTCAGGTGTCTGAGATAGGATTGGGAGGCCAGCCTGGACTACAAGGGGAGTTCCAGGCTAGCCCATATACAGAGTGAGACTCTGTCTATAAACAATGTTGGCATACAGAGACGTCTAATAAATATTTGCTGGACAGATATTTGTGATGCAATCAACACTTCATATTCTTTCCTTTCAGCAGCCTTAATGTTCGCCCCCCTCCTTAAGCCTTTCTTCCTATCTATCTCTATTATATTTCTGAAATTCACTGCAAACTCTAATCAGTAAAATGTGTAAGGTCTGCAGAACCAATTGGCTGATGAACAAGCACAGCTATGCTGTTGACAGAGAGCCAGGAGCGTGTCAGTGTGATGAGGACATCGGAGGGCGCATTGCAGAGTGGGGTGGGGACTTCTCATTTGTTGTCAGATCCATTAGGGACTCTGCCTTTGCCAATTCTAGCTTGGCAACGGGGTTACCTTGACCCCATCATGCAGCTGCTATGACCCTGTCATAATGCAGCAGGACTCCGTTGGGGAGACTCTGAGATGGAGACCACTGTCGTGGTCATTTTCCATCGCAGAATACTGTTAGTGTTTCCATTGTGCTGGTAGAGAAAGGAAGAAGAGATGGGGGAAGCGCCAGGGTCAGAGGAAAAAGGCAGAGGACTCAAAGCAGGCGTCTGAATTCTTGAAGTAATCACATATTGCAAAGAATGTCCTTTGTCCCCAGAAACACCCCCCAATTGGGACCTGAGATGCAGGCCAGACATGTCCAAGATGTTTTTAGTTTTGTTATTTTAAGGGAATTGATTAAAAAAAAAAAGCTTTCCTTGATTTTTTTTTTTTGATACAGTGTCATTCTGTAGCTCAGCCTGGCCTTCAACTCACAGCAATTCCCCTGTCTCAGCCTCCCATATGTCAGGATTATAGGTATGAGCCACCGTGCCTAGCCAGAATCAATTTCCGTAACTCCAAAGGCTAAGGTGGCACACACCTCGCTCTTGTCTGAGTTCAGAGGTAGAAGGAGGAACCTTTGCTGTCTGTTTCCTTCTTTACTATTCAAAACAGGTCTGAGGTGTTTCAGAATCTCACTGCCCAGCTCTCATGAGGCCACACACTTTTCTTGCTCGAGGGAATATATGCACATCTGGACCTTGAACCCTAAGGGGCTCGTGGGGCTACAGAGAGCTCTTTGATTCTGTTCCTTTCTTTACAGGGATTTCTGAATCTTAAATTTTATGTCATTTGATTCTTTCCAAGACTGCATGAATAATGTGCACTCTTTTTAATGCCACCCTCCACTTTTTACAAAGGGTCTTACTGTGTAGCCCAGGATGACCTTGGACTCCCTTCTGGTTCCCCTGTTTTAGACTCTCAAGTGGCTGGCATTACATTAAGTATGCCATCATACTAGACTTCACTTCATGGCTTTTAATTTGTAGAAATTTTCATCTTTGGATGTCACTTATTCTTTGTTTTTGTTATCTTTGGAGGTTTGATTTCTGAGACAGGATCTCACTAGGTAGCTCATGCTTGACTCCAAGAAGTTTCTCCTGCCCCACCCTCCCAAGTACTAGGTTTATAGGCATGAACCACCATACCTAGCTCTGTGTTTAGTGTGTGTGTTTGTGTGTGAGGCGGGATGCAAGTTTGTGTGAAAACCAGAGGTCAACACTCCCTCAGTTAATGTCTCACTGAAGCTGGATTTCATGGCATGGATTCAGTTAGGCAGCAGGCCACCAAGATCTAAGGATTGATCCATCCCTGGAATTACAGATGCTTACCTCTGTGGCCAACTTCTATATGGGAAACTGGGGTCTTCATGCTTAAGCAGCAAGCACTTTCCTGCCTGAATTCTGTCTTTGATAGTAAGACAGTTCTTGTCATGTTCAAACATTTAAAAATATTCATAATCATCAGTAGCAAAGTTCTCTATAGTTTATTTTGAATTTAACATGCCTTTCATCCCAGCACTTGGGAGACAGGGGCAGAGGCAGGCAGATCTCCGTGAGTTTGAGGCCAGCCTAGTCAAAAAAGAAAAGAAACTGGACTTAACAGGAAAAAAAAAAATGTGTATGTGCATATGTGTAAGAAATGTTTCCTACAGAAATTGGAGGGAAAACAATTAATAGAAATTATTTTTGTATATTTCAAAAATATAAAGTATTCAAATAGTTCTGGAGCAGTGACTGGGCAGTTAAGAGCACCGTTGCTCTCACAGAGGACCGACAAGTCTGCTCACTACCATCTGTAACTCCAGTTCCAAGGGATTCAACACCCTCTTCTGAAAAAAGTCTAAAATACATTTATCATCAACATCGTCATGGTCATCGTTGTTGTTGTTTTGTTGTAGTGGTGAGTGGTGCTACAGCTCTGAGGAAAATGTTTCTCTAATGTTAAGTGGTTACAGCTCAGAAAGAAAAGGTATCCTGCCAGTCAGGAGCCAAGGAATTCCACCAAGTCACACAGCACAACAAACCTCACACAAAGATTTATTGGAAACAACACAAGAGAGTGACTGCCTCTGGGAGAAGCCACAGGAACTGAGCAGGGGGTGGGCTTTATATAGGAATTCTAGTAGAGGGGGTGGGGTACTTTCTAGGGTTGCCTGGGATGGTGGGATTCTGTGGCCTGATCTTGGGGAGCCACCACCACCAGGGTGGAGTTTGACCACTTGTTTCTGGTAGGGCCGGGTGGGGGCAGGGTCGGGGGAGCGGGAAACAGCTGTTAGAGTAGCCTAGTGGGTGTGACCTGGCCACTTTCTCTTCAAGGGCCTTACAGTTATTTTGGTTTTGCCTCAAGGAAGTGTTTCTCTGTGTAACCCTGGCAGTTCTGGAACTTGCTTTGTAGATCAGGCTGGCCTGGAACTCAGAGATCCACCTGCCTCTATGCTTGATTAAAGGCATGTGCCACCACACCCTGCTTATTTTACTATTATTAGTTTTAGTTTTTTGAGAGAGGGTCTTATCATGTAGCCTTCATTGGCCTGGATCTCATAGAGATCCTCCTGCCTCTGCTTCCTAAGTGCTAGATTTAAAGACATACATCACCATGCCCATCTAAAAACTTTTTAAAATAAAGATTATAAATTATTAGGATAAAATCAGGGTCTGTGGATATAGCTAAGTGATATTTTATAATATGTATATATATATAATATTAATATTGAATTGGAAAACAAAAGAAAGGTGAAGACAGAATTGTATTTTTAGAGATGCATGTGTATGCAGTACCCATGAAGGCCAGAACTGGGTGTCAGATCTGCTGGAACTGGAATTACAAAGGGCTGTGAGCTGTCATGTGGGTACCGGGAACAGAGCTGGGTCCGCTGGAGGAGCAGCCAGAACTTGTAAGTGCTGAGCCATCTCTCTAGTCCCAGAATTGTATCTTTTTAAAGGCAACATCATTGTGTAAAAGTACAATGTACAGCCAACCTATTTTATATTGTGAAAATTATTTTCTCTTTGAGAATCAGTAGACGTGTTACTCTACATAAAAACCGTACAGTTTTAGCTTTCCCAAATAAATTCTAAGTTGAGCTCTCCTATTTTAGACTTAGGCCTGTAGTTAACTGACTTCTATCAACTTTGGTTGCCTTCCAATTTCTCCACACAGAAAAACAAGAGGAAGACAAGAGAAGGAAGCTTTTTACTGCCACCTAATGTTGGGGGGAAAAATAGCCACTAAGAGCAAAATGTAAAAAATTGCATAAAAGACTAAGCTGTGATAAGGACAAGATGGCCACATGTCCTGGGTTGCAGAAAATCCGTTGCCTTGGCATCTGTCTTGTTTAACATTTGTCCAGCTTTCTTTTTCCTCACAACACTGATTTGTATAATAAATTAAATGGTCACTATTGGCTCCTTCTATACATAGCATTGTATGTGATATATATGTATGTGCATATATGTGTGCAGATGAGAGTGCACATGTGTGTGCATGTTGGAGAAAGAACTTGACCTCGAGTGTTTTCCTCTATCATCCTCAACCTTGCTTTTGTTTGTTTGATTGGTTGGTTGGTGGGTTTTTTTGTTGTTTTATTTTGTTTCATTTTGTTTTGTTTTGAGACAGGGTTTCTCTATATAACAACCCTGGCTATCCTGGAACTCCCTTTGTAGACCGGGCAGGCATCAAACTCACAGAGATCCACCTGCCTTTGCCTCCTAAGTGCTGGGATTAAATGCATGGGCCACGTCATCTGGCTCCAGCTTGTTTTTTGGGTAGAGTTTCTCATTGAACCTAGAGTTTGCCGTTTCAGGTAGACCAGCTGGCCAGTGAGCCACAGGGATTCTCCAGTCTCTGCTTCCCCAGCACTGGGATTACAAGCACACATTGATGAATTCAGATTTTTGTATGTGTTCTGGAGGCTGCACTCAAGTCCTCTTACTGGTGTGGCAACTACTTTACCAACTGAGCCATCTCCCCGGGTCCCGTACAGCATTTAAAAATCTCCAATGGGGTATGGCTCCCTCAGCTAAGCACACAGTGACTCATCTTAAGGGCCCCCCTGCTCTCATCCATCCCTTTCTGAACTTCAGGATCAGGATCCTTGAAAAACTAACTCACATGTAGTTCTGCTTCCTAAAACAGCACCTACTGCTCAGCGGGAGGCACTGCCTCTTTTGCCCTAATTCTTCCACTGCGCATCCGTGGACAGTCTCTCTTCATCCTGCTCCACAGCCTTGTCCATAGTCCACCTTCCAACCCAGCATACTTCTTGTCTTCTCTGACACATCTCCTGGTTTCCTCCCATGTTCTGGAATCTTCTCAATGCCTTTATCGTTCTGTATTCTCTTCTCACAGCTAAATCTTGATATCTCCCTTTAGCTCTTCTCCAAAAACTACCACCTCAACTCATACATTTTATGATAAGCCACTTACCAAGATAGATCCAAATTTGCTCATTCAACTCAATCGGTCTTTCAGTAAATATTTCTGAAGCACCTAGGAAGTACTAGTTGCCACTCCAGGTACTGGGATGCATCAGTGGACAAAAGATAGCGGGGAAATATTTTTGTCCTATGTAAAGAGTAATTATTAAACCATAAGTGAAATATTAATGAATCTGAGTGAAATATGAGTGAAATGAAATGTAATAGGATAGAATAAAATAGAACGGAACAGAACAGGACTAACAGAGTTTGGGTGTGGTAGGAGGCCATTGGGGAAGAAGGGAAAGGCTTATTGAAAAGTTCATTTTTTAACTGACTACTGTGGCACGCATCCTGACCAGCAGGAATGAACGCCACCAAAAACGAGAATTCCTTCCCTGGTCACATCTTTATTCGGAGCATTCCCTTGAGGAAAATTGGGGGAAGGGAAGATAGAGCAGGGACGAGAGAAAGCTTAGAGAGAGGAAGTAGAGTCCCGAGGCACCTGCTTTTAAACGGTGGAGAGGCTTGAATGCTGTCCTGATTGGTTAATGCCATTCTGCTGGTCTGAGCATGTGCAAGCAAGGGTGCAGGCAAGGGTGCTCAGCCCCACATGGCTACCTCCAAACTGCAGGACCACCTGTGCCTCCAGGTGGCTCCCAACAGACTACCATGAGCTACAAAGCCCTCTGCATGGAGAGCCAAAGAAGCCAGAGTGTACTTGTGTGCTATCATGAGCCCGCGGTGTTGGTACACGCCTGTGAGCCCATTACGCCAGGAAGATGCTGAGGGCAAGGCCAGCCCAGGTTGCACATGAATTTCAGACCAGTTCAGGCAACATAGCAAGATCCTGCCTATAAATAAATAAATAATAAAATAAAGAATAACTAAAAATATATCTAGAGAGCCAAGGTCACTGTGGTTCTAGAGCAAGGCACACAGGGACACCCTGGCAAAGGATGAGGCTTGAGGGTGAAGTGCAGCAGCTCTCAGCCCCCAGGCCACAGGAAGAACCTGCGTCTTCATGATAGAACTTTGCAGAGTTCTGGCGGAGAAGTACCATCAGGTTCATTGCCTTGGGTCAGATTTTCTGGCACACAGTCTAAAGAGGAATTCTGGGGGATTGTATTATCTTTTATTAAATCCATGCACAATGATTACAAGGCAGAATGAGGAATCCAGGCTGCATCACCAGGTGATTGGCTCTTCCTACTTCCTACTGGGGGACTAGCTCTCAACCGCTGCTATTGAAATCTCTTTCCCAAAAGGCAATGGCTAAGCTCCAAGCTGTGACTCTGCCATCTCCTACACCATCCAAGAGATTGTATCATCCCTTGCTCTAGTTCTTATTGGCTCATGTATCCCATGTATCCCTAGAGAAGACCATGCAGTTTGGGCCAAGTCTCCCCAATACAATTGGTTATCGGACCAAATTCCCACAGCATTTCCCCCTTTAAGTCTAAAATAAAAGGGAAGGTTCTAATCCTAACATAATAAAAAAATTAAGAACAATTATCAAGTAATAAATACATCTTAGATGTTCACAGGTAAAAGACACAGGTAAAAGACAATTTTTATAGAGGTTGCTCCAATACTTGTCCTTTCCCGAATAATCTAATTTTTGTTCCTTATATGTCATTAGCTAAGATTTGGGAGGATTGTAACTGTAACAATACAGATAGTTAGAAGACTAGAGAGTTATAACTACAGTTTTTCTTAATTATGATAAAAAGGCAAATTAGATATAAAACTTTAAACTCAACAAGATAGGATAATTATATTCTTTAATTTTGTCAAATACAAATAGACTAGATATTGTAACTGTAATTCTTACTTGATAACTGTTCTGTTATATGCAGTTTTACAGTGCTAAAGTTGAAACCTTCCTTTTTGATTAGACAGAAAAGGGGAAATGCTGTGGGATAACTCTTCTGTATGCTGTGGATACAGCTTCTATAGGTTGCTCTCATTGATTGATAATAAAAACTGCTTTGGCCTATAGCAAGGCACAATATAGCTAAGTGGAAAAGCCAAACAAAATATAGGGAGAAAGAAGGGCGGAGTCAGGGGAGGTGCCAGCCAATTTCTGGAGGAACAAGATGTATTAGAACATAGGCAAAGCCACAAGACACATGGTAAAACATCAGGTTAATGTTTTAAAAGTAAGAGCTAGTTAGTAGTAAACCTTAGCTGTTTGGCTGAGCATTTTGTAATCAATAGTAAGCCTCTATGTGATTATTTAAAAACCACCACGGCACAGAGAATCTTCCATTTACAACTGTCCAATACAGGAGAATGTTCTTGGGAACATAAAAAGGGTGTGAGGAACAGAAATAGGCTGTGGAAGAAGTTGGCCTAAGATGTTGTCACTGAGGCCACAAGATGGCTCCTCAGAGTTGTCCCAAATCTTTGAAGCGCTGTTCAACTAGTTACTGGGTGCAGGTTGCCTCAGGAGAAGAGACTGTGCCAGGTAAGGCTGCCACTTCCAGGACAGGCAATTCCCAGATGCAGTCTGAGCACCATGCAGGTAACAACGCTCCACCCTGGATGGCAGGTGCATTGAAAGGCTTGCACAGCTAGTCTCCAGGGCACCTGTCTGGGTGATCCTGCATCTTCAGGTTGACTGTCAACATAGCCCCTTGTCTCAGGGTATGCCTGAACCTCCACTTGCACTTTTACTACCACTGGGAACTCTCCTCTCTATCAGCCAGTCAGTTATTGGCTTGGCAGCCTGAATGATCCTGCTGAAACAGGTTGGATCCTGTCGCTTCTCCGTGCACAACCCTTTCAGTAGTCATTCCCATTCATTTCAGAACAAAAGCCAAAATCCTTACTGCAGTGCACGCCCTGTCTTTCTGGAGCCTAGAGCTCCACCCTCACTCTCTGCTGTTCTCCTCACTACTTCTTTCACAGCTTCCTTTTGGGAAGCCCCCTGCTGTGGAGAACTGAAGAGTTTCTACTTTCTTTCACTTCCAGGAGAACCCTGACCCAGTGGCACAGTCAGACTCCACAAGCATCAGGAAACCAGTGGTTCTCATCCTGTGTGTCACTACCCCTTTGGCAAACCTCTATCTCCAAAAGAATATTTACATTGTGATTGCTACAGTAGCAAAATTACAATTCTAAAGTAACTGTATCAAAGGGTCCCAGCTTTAGGAAGGTTGAGAAGCACTGTCTTGGACTGAGAAGTAAGAAACTGCACCTGCTGGGTAAAAGCTTGCCTTCTGCTAGTCAGGGTGCAGGCGTTTACTTTGAAGAAATCAACTATTGGATAAAAATTACAAAAGTAATCATTTCAATGGTCATATGACCAGGGCGATGTGCTCCTGAGTAGAGGATGCTGGAGCCCTTGGAAAGGAGGGCTGGGCAGTTTTCAAGGATTCCCAGTTATCAGCATCAATGAGTAAATGTAGCGTTGGATAGCCAGATAAAATCATTTCCTGGAAGAAGAAAGTGACCAGTTGAGGGAGGCAGGAAAACATCAAAGAGAAAGAATTAGAACGGGCGGGCGTCAGGTGTGGGAGTACACAGCTGTCAGCCCAGCATTTAGGAGGGTGAGGGCAGGAGATCCCGAGGTTAAGGACAGTAAGGCCACACTACAGAAGCAAGAACCAATGAGAAAGAAGGAAGAGATGGAAAGAAAGAGCAGGAGGGGAGAACTGGAAATGATAGCAGGTAAACTGCCTAGAAATCAGTAGGAAGGACTCTCCTGTGGAAGGAATGCGCAGGCCTTTGGAAGTGGGGGTAAAGGATTTAGGAACCCACAGACAGAAGTAGTTAGCACCAGCAAAGAAACAGCAGGTAGATCCTAGGAACAATTTTGTCTTGCTAACCAGTTTAAATTTTCTTTTCTGTACCTTATTAGGCTAAATTCTACATAGTCTGCTAAACTCGGGAGCCATGTCTTAGCTGCAACTGGGAGGACAAAGGGAGGGACAGAATCCCCTGGTGGAGTCAAAGCAGAAGGTGCCATGGCCTAGAAATAGTAAGGGTGGGGATGCTGGATGGGAAGGTAGGGCAACATCCTGGGTAAGTGGCTGGCATCTGACATGGAGTTGTGCATTCGTAATCCTCAAACACATAGCAAGAGGAATTTCCTTTCCTGTCTCCAGCTAAGTGCTGGGATTATAGGTTTGTACCATCGTGCAAAACATGAGAAAGACACTATTCTATCACAGACCTTAAGGTAAAATGTAGATTCCTGGGCCTGGCGAGATGTCTTGTCTTACTGTTCTTACAAACGACATGAATTCAGTTCCTGCACGCATTTCAGGTAGTTCACAACTACCACAACTACCTGTAAATGCAGCTCCAGGGGATCCAGCATCCTCCTCTGGCCTGCAGACAGGCACCCCCCCACACACATACCTTCACACAGAAACATACATACTGTCATAGTTAAGGTTTTATTGCTGTGAAGAGACATCATGACCATAACAACTCTCATACAGGAAAACATTTATTTGGGGCTGGCTTACAGGTACAAAAGTTTAGTCCATTATTGTCATGGTGGGAAGCATGGCAGCATGAAGGCAGATGGCGCTGCAGAGGCAGCTGAGAGTTCTATATCTTAATCCACAGGCAGCAGGAAGTGACTGTGACACACTGGCCAGATTCCAGCAACTTAGACCTCAGACCCTAATGACACACTTCCTCCAACAAAGTCACACCTACTCTAGCAAGGCCACACCTTCCAACAGTGCCACTCTTTATGGACCTAGGGGAGCCATTTTTATTCAAACCACAACACATTCGTATAAAAACAAAAATACACCTGTTAAAAAGTGTAGAATCCTTAGCATAGTATGTGATCTGGCATCTGCCTATTCTGTTTGTATTAAGGTTGTCCTAAGCTGTTTAAATCTCCCTAGCAGACATCTTGGGATTTTGTTGTTTTATTTTTTACTTAAGAGTGTCCTTGAACATTACTTCCTGCCCTTGTTAAGTTAATTACGCTTTTGGATTTCCGTACTCTACTGTCTTCTCCCCTGGGGGTAGCCTTCTTTTGGGCGTCTAGGGCTAAATTAAATATCTGTTGCTTTGTGTTGCCACAGCACCCTGGGCAGTCCTTTCCTAGATACTGGTCAATGGCAGTCAGACAACCAAGCATCCTAGCTTGCATCTACATAAATCTAATCCCCCATTAACTTGTTCATGTCATGAAACAATGAACACCTTGACAGTACAGATTGGTTATATGCTCATTAGATTTTTAAAACTATTTCTTCAGCTACATTAGGATGATTTTGGTGCCTAGCTACAGTGTTCATTATAACCAAGTTGTTTAAATACTATTGTATAGTGTGCATTCTGCCCTATTACCTTACTTGGTAATGGTGCAAATTACCATTCTGCACACAATTTCCTTACTTGGCTTTATCTTTTATACACATACACACACACCACTGAAGGTCTTCTAATATGCTGGCCAAGTTTGTTGATTATGTTTATAGTCTGCCCTTCACCAATATCATCTGATAAAGCTCTGTTTCAGTCATTTGTGTATAGAAAATACCTTTTGAAGTACCTGTCACATAATAAGTGCTCAGTAAACACACACACACACACACACACACACACACACACACACACACACATATAATGAATAGATTTGCCAAAATAAGAATTCCTCTTTGGAAGCTCTTTTTCTTGTTTTTTGAGACTGAGCTTGAATTCATGACTCTTCCTGCCTCGACTTCCTCAATGCTATTACAGACATTTGTCTAGACCTAATCTTTTATTCACAAAATGAAAACTCACGGATATCAGAAGGCCATTGCTACTTTTCTTAAGGACATATATATGTATATACACCCTTACTGACAACCAATTATTACTTACATGGCAACTTCTCTAGCATATAGAAATATAGAAAGTAAGTTATCATAGTTTTTAATGAAGAACCCCAACTCATTAAAAATGTATTTTATGGGCATGAGTATTTTGCTTGCATGTATGAGTGTCTGCCACATGTCTGCCTGGTGCCGTCAGAGGTCATAGAGGGCATCAGATCCCCTAGAACTACTGTTAAGCTGGCTGTGAGCTGCCACGTGGTGCGGGAAACTAAACTTGGGTCCCCTGCAAGAAAAAAAAAGTGCTTTTAATCACTGAGCCATCTCTCTAGCCCCCATTATAGTTTTTAAACAGAGAAATTTCTACCAAGTAATTTTTAGAGGGGTTGGAGAAATGGCTCAGTGGTTAGGAGTCTGTCCTGCTCTTGCAGAGGACCTGAGTTCAGGTCCCAGCACCCACACGGCAGCTTACCACCACCTATATTTCACCCAAGGGAATCAGATGCCTTCTTCTGGCCTCCAAAGGCACTTCTACTTGTGGACATGCGCCCCCCCCCCACATAATTAAAAAATGAATCTCAATACAAGTTTGTAGAACTTATTCTTCCCTATTGCATTGTGTACACATATCTGGGAAAGGAGGGTAAAGAAGTTAGTGACATCTGCCAAACAGCCATATGCTTCACCTTTTAATTGTTTCCTTTAAAAAGGAAAAACATGTACTTTCCTGTCTTCAGAGCTCTTGTACGTAGGGGTCTTAAAGTTACCCCAGAGTGCTGAGCCAGCACTGTTCACTCTTGCTCTTTGTCAGTGTCTGAGACGTTCCCAACAGTCTTTGCCTCCTGGTAGTGTAGGAGCCAGCCGGGATAAGCTAAATATGAACAGATCACCCAAAGGGAGTTCTTTACTACCAACCATTATCACCTGCCAGAGTAGGACTTAGCCATCAATTAAGTTTAATGGAGGCCTGAGTCTCAGTAGCTTACCCTGAAGCAATACCTGGTTGCAGGCAAGACCATAAACTAAGATTACCTGAGCAACACCGGAAAACAGACCATCCAAAGGAAATTCCGAACGTTCCAACCACTAGATAGGATCACCTGCCAGCACACACTCACCAGGACACCCCTAGACAAATGTCAGCCAATCAGGGGTCTTGAACCTCAGAAACCCCTCATCCCCACCTTTTCTACTATAAAAACCCAACCCTAACTGAGCTTGGGGCTCTCCATTTATTCCAATACGTTGGACATGCAGAGAGACCGAGTTTGTAAACTTGCATAAAATAACTTACTTTTACATACGGGACTCGGTCTCCTTGTTGGCTTTTGGGTGAGTTCACGGATTTGGGCATAGTGATAGTCACTCTGCAGTGAATATCTGAATATTCTGCTTACCAGGATTCATCACTGTACAGAGTCTGTGTGACCAATTTACTAACCCAGAAGTGACAGAATGTGTCTTCATGAAAGTGTCTGCATCTGTGTAAGCAATGTAGAATGTACTTCAGGCACCATCAAGCCTTCAGATGACTGCAGACCCAGTTGACAACTTGCTTCAACTTCGAGAACGTGAACCAGAACTTCATGCCCAAATTCCTGACCTGTGGTAAAGTTTGCCATAATAAATGATTACTATTGTTTTAACTATTCCTGATTTGTAATTAATAACAAATACATAAGTCCCCTCCCCTGATTTGTAATGGATAACAAATACATAAGTTCAGTGTTGGGCATCAACCCCCAAGACTGCCTGAGCTTCATTCCCAGCTAAAACAAATTTCTTTTAGCAGAAACAAAATTTGACTGTGTAAGTTAAGGTTTTTATTTTATTAAGTTCATACAACAGAACAGTTTTTACATAATAACTAAACCAAATAAAAATTTCAAATTAAAAAGCCAAAAGCATTGCAAAAATACCCAAAGAAAAAGCAATCTAAGGGGTTGAAGAGATGGCTCAGTGGTCAAGAGCTCTTGCTGCTCTTTCAGAAGACTCGACTTCAGTTTCCAGTATCCAAATCACACGGCTCACAACCACATGAAACTCCAGCTCCAGGAGACAGGATAGGCCTCCCTGGCTCGGTAAACTCACAAAAATGAAAATCAAACAAAACTCAAAACAAAAGTCAATCTTAACAAAGTGGGGGACTAAGGGTGTAGCTCTTTGGTAGAGTGCTTGCCTAAAATGGAGTAATAAACCCTGGGTTCCATCCCAAAGCACTGCATAAAAACCACCTGTGCTGTGTGAATCAAGGTGAAGACCGCAGGATCAACAGTTCAAGGTCATCCTTGGCTGCTAACTTTCAATCAACTAAGGGGGGCGGGAGGCGACGACGGCGCAATTGTCTTTCGGAGACGAAATCGCCGCTCAGTGGCACTGTGGGGCTGAGCCAGAAGTGGTTCCAATTAAGTACGCCCTTTTCCTAACGCCGGCAGGAGGTGGATCTTCTGGAAACCCTCACATATTTGGTCGTCGTATCTTAGGCTTCCTCAACTTGTGGGAACTTTTCAAAGTCACCCGGTAGCCGCAACTCTTATTCCCGTCCTTTCGACAGTTATCCTCGTGAGGAGAGTGCGGACGCCAAAGGCCAGGGGCGGCAGCCGCCTCCATGTCCGGGGTTCTCCTCCGCCCTCGCTTTCCATAGCGAGGCCTGGGGCTTCCTGTCCTCCTCACCCAGTGTGGCTAACTGGAGGGCAGCCAGGAAGTCCCCGCCGTCCTCTTAAGGAGGTAGGTCGCGGGAGCGTACCCCTATTTCGATCAGCGCTCAGGCGCCATGCAAACCTGCCCTGGTTGGGCAACTGCTCCTCGAGGCCACGCGGCCTGCAGCGCTGCCCACAGCTGAGCCGGTCGGACAGCAACTCCCGCAGAGACGTGCGCGTTCCGTAAGCGCAGTGCCCGCCTCGACCACTGGGGAGCACTAGCACGAAGACGGCCGCGCATGTTCCGTGTGCCTCCAAGGGACAGCGGCCCGGGGAGAGCCGCGCGTGCTCTCGGCGCGCTCCGCCTCCGCCAGCGCCCTGCAACTGAGCGCGCGTAGCACCACGGGAAATGTAGTTTCTAGGGCCTGGAATGTCAGGCACGCCTCCCGCCTGGGCTCAGCGCGGGACTACATCTCCCAGCCATCCGGTAGACGGGCGGTGCGGGGACGCGGACTAGAGGGCGGGGCGAGAGCGAGGAGGGCGGAACGGGTGGGAAGGCCGCGCGCGCGGGGGCGGGGCTCCGGCCTCGGAGCCACTGCCGTTTGCGGTCCGGACCTGAGGCGCGAGCCGGGGACACAGCGCCGAGTGCGGCCGCGGGTGCGGGCGCGGGCTGGAGCGCGGGCGCGAGCCCTGCTGGTGACGCTCGGTGCTCTTAGGTCCCCTCACTCTCGGCCGGGACGCGGGAGAGAGCGGCGCGCGGCGGGGGCGCGAGGTGGTGCGGGCGGGGGCGGCCAATGCGAAACTGGCTGGTGCTGCTGTGCCCGTGCGTGCTCGGGGCCGCGCTGCACCTCTGGCACCTCTGGCTGCGCTCCCCGCCGCCCCCCCGCGCCTCCGGGCCCGGTGCGGCAGGTGAGGTGCCGGGGCTCGGCGGCCGCGCTCGTGGGAGGCCGCGGGAATGGCCGGAGGGGCACCGGGCGGGTGCGGACGTCCCGGGACAGGCTGAACAAACGGGTCTTTTCATCCGCGTCGGGCGAACTCGACTGTGCGGTCCTTCTCAGCGTGTGTTCAGCGGCCCACGCCGTGCCCGAGGGGCCTTGGTCACAACTTGGGGGGCTTCTTTCCTAGGGGGTCGGCGAGCGTGCCGGTGCTGGCTATGCACATCAGGACTCACTTTGCAGTGAGGAGGGACTGGCTGCACTTTGCGTTCTCTGATCGTGAGGTGAGCCGGTGAAACACATCTAGACGTGAACTAGGGCGCAGCTGTGAGTGGAGTAGTCCCTGCGGTTCTGCTTGGGTAGCTTCCTTATAAAGGAGCCGAGGAGTACCGGATTCTTTAACTCTCGAGTCCATTTGTTCCCAAACTTCTTCCCTCGTGGGAATGAAAGCTTTGTTCTCATTCGCTCAGCGTTGTCCCATCACCCTGAACACTACCTTAGGGTCTCTTGTGTGTCTTACTCAAGTTTTTCCCAGAGAGCCTATAGAAGACGACTTAGATGGCTATTTTAAAGATAGGGTAATGCTTGTTTTAGTTTTTTTTAAAACTACGTTAGGATTTAGCTTTCCATTTCATATCCAAACAGCTGTTTTCTTTTCAGAAAATTTAAAAACAGGCCTTCCCAGTCAGCACAGGGCTGATTTCTCTAATAACGTATTTAGCAGTCCTCAAGACTCTCCTCCAGCTGTTACCAGATTACACTGGAGTTATTTTAGTAATGATTGCTTTTCCTGTTAGATGAACCCCCAGCTTTTGGAAAGGTCATTTGTGTGACTGAAAAGAACCACTTAAGTGGTATAGTGAAAATACACCATTCTATGAGTATTTAGCTTGCTAAACAGGTGGGACTTTTACAAATTAGATAAGAAAAGTGTCATGCATACAAAATACTTTGCAATCTAAACATCTGTTGGGGTTGTGTTTTATGGGCTTCTTTTTCTTTTAAATACATGAGTGAGTTGCTGGAATCCGCTTGGAGAGCCAACGTAGAATATATATAACCCTAACATTAGCAGTCTTTGGGGCTCAACATAATAAACTTTGCCTTTGAGCTTATATTTTAGTAAGCCTGCAAGAAATTTTGGTGTTTGAAAAAGATTTTTTTCCTATCCGTTTAATGTTTGATGTTTAATGCTTTAGAGTTTATCCGTTTAGATTAAACTAGATTAAGGAAGCAAACTGTAGGAACCCTCTGGGTCATATAGGGTCATTCTAGTTGTAAAAATTAATTTTGTGTTGATACTGGAGCTCTGTCAGGTAACAATTGACTGTAAAGACAGTTTCCTTTCCCACTCTCCTCCCTTGGCACTTCAGAAACAAACGCAGACGTATCACAGGTTTTTTTTTTTTCCTATTTTTCTGTTGAAATATTTAAAACATTTGGGCATGTTTATGTTTTGATCCCATACAGTAAGCCTAAAACCTGAGACTTTACTAAGTATCTTCCTCTTGAATTAGCATTTTAGACTTTACTTGCTCTCTTTTCTGCTCCTCTGTAGTTCCATTAAGCCACACTAGTAATTTCTAAAATTTATTTGTGTCTGTGTGTACATTGATATGCCACAGAGCTCTCGTAGAAGTCGAAGGATAATTTGAGATCAGTTCTTTTCTTCCACCATGTGGGTTCTGGGAATCAAACTCAGAACATCAGACTTGGGGCAAGTCCTTTGACCTGATGAACTGTTTGAAAGCCCAATCATTTTTTGAAAGGGAACTTTACTTTTTCTGAGTATTAGAAAATCCCTTTTGGCTAACAGTTCTTTCAGCAGATAGCTACTGGGCCATCTCCTCTTGTAGGTTGGAATTAGCAAATAATCAGAGTAAAGAGCCTGCTCTCCAGATATTAACCGTTTGAAAGGGAAGACAGTAAGACTGTAAATGTAAATGTTACGGGATGGTGAGTATGCTGAAGGAAAAATGAAGTTTTCTCTAAAAGAGTAAACAGATAGATCAAGGAAGACCACTGTGAAGAGGTGGCAGCTGAGCAAGGACCTGAGGGAAGCGAATGAGTCATGTTAGTACTAAGATTAGCAACTTTTCCATGTAGGGGCTTTAAACAACACTGGTGAGGAGGCCTCTTATGCAATATGGCACACCAGAGGCACAAAGAGCAAAGAGAAATACAGGCTTTGGACCAGGGGGATATGAACTGTGACTTGACCTCTGTGTACTGGTTTTGGACATTGCCTTACAAGAATTACGCAGTGGTTAATGTAGAAAGATGGGACCGAGAAAAGTCTTTGTAAGATACCTGGAAAGAAGGAAGCCAGACTTGGAAAGAAGAGGAGCTTATCACCAAGTACATACTTGGAGAGCTAGGTGTAGGGCTGGATACCTGGTTCCTGCATGTTTGGAGACAGACAGGGCAAGCAGTTCAAAGACAAATTGAGCTTGATGCCCCACTTTTTGCCTAGGGCTGGTTCTTCCAAAATGATCCCTCTATGCTGTATCTCAGGGTTTCTGTTTCCATCTCTATAAACTGGTGATCTGTAAAGATTTGTTCAGCAAAACACTCAGAACAGTGCCCAGTCACTTGTAAACACTCCAGGATTTTTGGAGAGTATTGGTAATAGGGAGGTGGCTACAGCCTATGCCCGTGTGCTTCGTTGAAGCTGCAAGAGCACACTAGTTTTGCAGTGACTATTTCATCAACAGATCTGTGATGGGCTCTTTTGCTTTCCTTATTTTCAAGGTTTCTGCCTGATTGTGATGGATGGTGTCCAAGAGCAAACACATGAGGGTTTTCTTTTGTTTGTTTTATGACTTTTTAGGCTTATTTATCAGTTTCGAGGTCAACGTCCCTTAAGACTTTAATGTCCACGGTCGTTGCAAAGTTTAGCAGGTTGCCAGACTCTCGGGATAGATTACGTATTAATAAAAATAGTCATTGCTCTTGGTGCACTTGCTTGGGGTTGTGAGCTATTTCTGTCATTGTGGAGATCTTGTTCCCTGTGGGCCTGTGCCAATTAGCACAGTAGACATAAGAAGTGTTCAGTTTGAATGAGCGAATCAAGAGAATAAAACTGAGAAGATACTAATTTTCTACCTGTATCATCTGTTTACATGCCACGAGGACCTTATAATTTAAGTATATTTCTTTCATAAAGGGAAACAAGTTCTGTGGAGGAAAAGTTGAAATTACTTTTAAATGAAAGGAGAGAAACATGATCTGTATTTCTAGATTATTTTCAATATAATATCTATTTTGAAAACTGTATTTTGAAAATGTTTTTGATGTTTCATACACATTCCTTTCAGGCATGTGACAGTGCAGGCTGATATATTTTTACAAGCTGAGCACTCAATCATGTTAATTTAAAAAAGGAAAACTATGGAGTTGGGAATCTAGCTCAGTTGGTAAAATAAATGCTTTCCTTTTTTATTGTTTTTATTGAGCTATACGTTTTTCTCCACTCCCCTTCTACCCTATCCTGTGACCCCTACACTTCCAATTCACTCAGGAGATCCTGTCTTTTTTCACCTTCCTATGTAGATCCATATATGTCTCTCTTTGTTATCTAGATTCTCTGGGGTTGTGGCCTGTAGGCTGTTTTTTCTTTACTCTATGTCTAAAAGCCACTTATGAGTGAGTACATACTATATTTGTCTTTCTGGGTTTAGGTTACCTCACTCAGTATGTTTTTTTTCTAGATTCATCCATTTGTCTGCAAATTTCAAGATGTCATTATTTTTTCCCACTGTGTAGTACTTCATTGTGTAATTATACCACATTTTCTTTATCCATTCTTCAGTTGAGGGGCATCCAGATTGTTTCCAGGTTCTGGTTATTACAAATAATGCTCCTATAAACATAGTTGAGCACGTGTCCTTGTGATACGATTGAGTGTCTTTTGGGTATTTGGCCAACAGCAATATTGCTGGGTCTTGAGGTAGATTGTTTCCTAATTTTCTGAGAAATTGCCATGCCGATTTCCAAAGCGGCTGTACAAGTTTTCACTACCACCAGCAATGGAGGAGTGTTCCCCTTACCCCACATCCTTTCCAACATAGGCTGTTGTAGTGAGGGGCTGCAGGCAGGCCTGCTTTTCGCCTCACCCGGCTCCCGCACGGCTAGCTTAGTCCCAGAAATAACAGCACACAAATTGTATTCATTTAAGCACTGCCTGGCCCATTGTCTCTAGAGAGTTAGTTACTGACTAACTCTCATATCTTGATATTAGCCCATTTCTAATAATCTGTGTAGCACCACGATGTGGTGGCTTACCGGAAAAGATTCAGCATGTCTGACCTGGTGGCTGGCTCCATGACTTCTGCCCCATTGCCCTCTTCCCAGCATTCTGTTCTGTTTACTCCGCCTACCTAATTTTCTGTCCTATCAAGGGGCCAAGGCAGTCTCTTTATTGGCCAATGAAAATAACATAATAGACAGATAACCCTCCTCCATTAGGCTGTTACCAGTGTTTTTGATCTTGGCCATTCTCACAGGTATAAGATGGAATCTCAGAGTTGTTTTGATTTGCATTTCTCTGATGGCTAAAGATATTGAGCATTTTCTTAAGTGTCTTTCAGCCATTTTAGATTCCTCTGTTGAGAGTTCTCTGTTTAGGTCTGTACTCAATTTTTTTTTTAATTGGATTATTCTTTTGATGTCAGATTTCTTGAGTTCTTTGTATATTTTGGACACTAGTCCTCTGTCCAATGTGGGGTTGGTGAAGATCTTTCCCCAATCTGTAGGCTGCCGTTTTGTCTTGTTGATCATGTCCTTTGCTTTACAGAACTTTTCATTTCCAGGAGGTCCCATTTATTAATTGTTGCTCTCAGTGTCTGTGGTGCTGGGGTTATATTTAGGAAGTGGTCTCTGTGCCAATGCATTCAAGTATACTTCCCAGGTTCAGTGTGGTTAGTTTTTATGTGCACCACCACCACCTGGCTTGGACTTGAGTTTTGTGCATGGCGATAGATGTGGGTCTATTTGCATTCTTGTACATGTTGATATTCAGTTATGCCAGCACCATTTGTTGAATATGCTTCCTTTTTTCGATTTTATATTTTTAGCTTCTTTGTCAAAAATCAGGTGTTCATAGGCGTCTGGATTGATATCTGGGTCTTCAGTTCAATTCCCATTGGTCCTCCTGTATAGTTTTATGCCAATACTAGGCTGTTTTCAGTACTGTAGCTCTATAGCAGAGTTTGAAGTCTGGGATTGCGATGCCTCCAGAAGTTCTTTTGTTGTACAGGATTGTTTTGACTATCCTGGATTTTTTGTTTCCTATATAAAGTTGAGTACCGTTCTTTCGAGGTCTGTGAAAATTTTTGCTGGGATTTTAATGGATATTGCTTTGAATCTGTAGATTGGTTTTGGTAAAATTGCTATAAAATGCTTGTCTTACAACAAGCATGAGGATCTGAATTAGATCATGATCACAAAGGAACTAGTCTCCGTAAAGACTTACAGTCTAAGCAGAAGCTAAATTGAGTGCCCATAAAGGGATAGGTTTGAGAAAAGTTCATGAAAACCATTTGAGGCAGAGGTTAAATTATGTGCTATGTACCCTATTTCTAAATGATCTCCTTTGACTAGACACCAGAAACAAGGTACTATTTGGCACTCAGGAATATTTGAATTATTCTGAAATTCTGTTTTTGTGTAGAAACCTTATTTTTCTGATGTCAGTTTAATGAAGCACGGGTTAAATGGGACTTTTGCCCTTTTTCAGATTTTTAATCTTTTAGAAAGACACTTTAAAAACAGAGGCAGTAAAACATTTAAAAATTCTAGCTAGCTGTGATGTTACATGCATGTAATCCTGGCATTTGAGAGGAGGTGGTAGGTGAATCAGGAGTCAAGGTCAGTTTCTGACCAACACATGACCTTGTCTCAAACAAAAAGAAAAGACTTTTTCTGTCAGTTTGTCTCTTGACTAGGAAACGGAGGCACATGGGAGGCAAATTGCTTAACTGAGGTAGTGCCTCATTTTAGCTGTGGGACCATTGTCAGGAGTGGGTGGGTAGTGCATCACCTCCATTCTATCACTATAGTACACTTACTATCAATAGCATTGGCAATTTTGTACAAGCGTTTCAGTTATATTCTGAATTCGACTCATTTACAGTTACTTCTATAACTAGGCATAGCTTTTGATATATTATTAAATATCTGAGGAAAAAAGTGTTTCTGATCTGTGAATTTTTAAAAATTTTATATTTAGAGTGAGGTACTGAATTCTCTTTATTGTCTTCTCATTTGCTCAGTGAGTACCTACATGTCTGGTGGTGAGCATTAAATCATTGTAGGACTGGGGATGTGTCATGGTGGTAAGCATTAAATCATACTCTAGGGCTGGGATGTAGGTCAGTAATAGAGTGCTGGTATAGCATGCCCAAGGTACCCAACACATCAGAAGAAGAAGAAGATAGCTTTTATGTAGTACTTACTATAGTGATACCAGTATTCAAGGACTACAGGTAAGTTTAATTCGTAAGCATGCAGGTTTATATTGAAGATAAATTCTATATTTATAGAACTTATTTTGGTACACGATTGGTAATAGAGAAATAGAAATCTCTCTTTTTGGGGGACTGGTTTGAGCCAGGCTTTCTTTGTGTAGCCCTGGCTGTCCTGGAAATAGCTCTGTAGACCAGGCTGGCCTCCAGGCCACAGAAATCTGCCTGCCTCTGCCTCCCTAGTGCTGGGATCAAAGGTGTGCACTACCACCACCTAGCCAAATATCTCTGTAGAATTGAAATGCCTTTTTACAAATATATGTCCTATAATCTATTTTGTAGAAAATAGGGTTAGGTATATGAAAAATTCTTAACAGTATTAAAATTGTTATAGTGCAATATCTTTCATATTTGTCATAAAAGAATCTGCCCCCTAATTATTTTAATTAGTCTTTTTGAAAAGGCATCAACATGTTTCTGTTGCATCTATCTAGTGCCTACAGCATATAAAAACATTGCAATCAATATAGTGAAGATCCCTGACCCTCAGTAATTTATTTTTAAAAACATTTGAACCAGTTTCCATCACTGGAGACAGGTGAAATGAAATTCTTTTTAGAGCTCTGTATAAGCTTGTGGCTCTTAAGCTTAAAAACTAGCAATAAAAAGAAAGACATAGCCTCTCTTCTGTTGTATTTCTAAGGATGAATCTTTCAATTAAAATAGAATCCTGCCCGTTAGATCTTATAACAGTAAAAAGTGAGCTATGTACATAATTTGTTAAAGGACTTTTGCTTTTTTTTTTTTTTACTAAAAATGTTGCTTTTGCTGCTTCATTCCTTAGAAATTTGGTTTGTTATAGAAGTTTTAGCTGACTTGAGAGAGAGAGAGAGAGAGAGAGAGAGAGAGAGAGAGAGAGAGAAAGAGAGAGAGAGAGAGAGTGTGTAGTGATAATGTCTAACATGGAGGTCCTTGACTTAATCCCCAAACTTAATAACTATTATTTAAATACTACTGGCCCTAAACTAGGACCTTTACACACATTGTCTCACTTAATTTTTATATATTTTTTGAGAAACACTGTAGTTATTTTATGTTTATGAAAAACTGACACTCGAGAAGTTATATAACTTACACTCAGCTGGGTATGGTTGTTTATGCCTGTTATCCCCGTACTGGGGCAGCAAAAGTAATGGAATTGGACATTTAGAACCAGTTTTTACCTATGTAGGAGTTGATGCCAGTCTGGATTACATGTTAGAACCCTGTCTCAAAACACAACAATGTCCTAGGGTTTTTATTGCTGTGAAGAGACACCATGAACAGGGTCACTCATATATAAAGGAAAACATTTAATTGGGGCGGCTTACAGTTCAAAGGTTCAGTCTGTTATCCTCATGATGGGACATGGTGCTGAAGAAGTAGCTGAGAGTCCTACATCTTTCAGGCAACAGAAAGTGGTCTGAGAACTTGGCAGTATCTTGAGCATATATGAGACCTCAAAACCCACCTCCACAGTGGCATACTTCCTCCAAGAAGGCCAGACCTACTCCAGCCAAAACGCATGTAATTGTGCTCCTCCCTTTGGTTGCTGTTTTCTTTCAAACCACCACAAACAACAACAAAAATTTTCATAGTAAATATGTGAAGGATCCAGGATTCTAACTGACCTAGTTGACTCTCTTACTGCCTACTATATGTTGTTTATGCCATATTGGTTTTCACAGATGATTCTTATAACAAATGTCTTTGTTTTGCTAGCATAGATGTATAGATACATGCATACGAGATACCAAAAGCCTATATGCCAGTATGTTGTAAATATTTCTGGATGCTGAGTTTTGGGTTTTTTTAATTTAAAATGAAATTTTAAATTTTATTTTTATTTATCTGTATGTTTTATAAGCAAAATCATGTTTTATGTGTAATAAACTTTTTATGATATATGCTGAGTTTATTGTAGTTGAGATGTTGTGACTGACTTGCAATGTGTTGCTTATTTATAGGTCAATCAGCCTTATTTCCTCAGTGGAAATTTAGTCACTATGATGTGGTAGTTGGTGTGTTATCAGCTCGAAATAACCATGAACTTCGAAATGTGATAAGAAACACCTGGCTGAAGCATTTGTTGCAGCATCCTACTTTAAGTCAGCGGTAGGTTTTCTGAATTACTCTTTGTCTGTTTCAAGAACTGAAAACAAACAAACAAAAAACCCTTGGTTTTAAAAGTCAAATATTGGGACTGAAGAGATGACTTGGTGGTTAAGAGCACTGGCTGTCTTTCTGGGAAGCCAGGTTCAATTCCCAGCACCTCCATGGTGACTCACACCTATCTGTAACTCTAGTTCCAGAGGATCTAATTTCATTTCTGGTCTATGTGGGCTCTGCACACGTGTGGTTCTCAGACATACATGTAGAGAAAACACTCATACATGTTGAGGGATGTTTTACTCTTTTGGCTTTTGTGGGGGCCCAACCACCCAGCTCCCAAATAAATCACACAAGGAGGCTTATTTTTAGTTATGAATGCCCAGCCTTAGCTTGGCTGGTTTCTTGCCAGCTTTTCTTACATTATCCCCACCACCTTTTGCATCTGGGCTTTTCCTTTTTTACTTCTGCATTATCTTACTTACACTCTTACTCTGTGACTGGCTGGGTGGCTGGCCGGTCCGCCTCTAGCATCCTTGTTCTCTTGCTATGCTGCTCCTTGTCCTCATTTCTCCTCCTGTTTATTCTCTGCCAGCCCTGCCCCTGCCCTGCTGTTGGCATTCAGCTCTTTATTAGACCATCAGGTGTTTCAACCAGGCAAAGAATCACAGCTTCACAGAGTTAAACAAATGCAACGTAAACAAAAGCAACACATCTTTACATCATTAAACCAATGTTCCACAGCATACACAAAAGTAACACACCTTAAAATAATATTTCCCAATTCATACATGTAAAATAAATCTTTTTTTGAAAGGAGACACTGAGTTAGAAACATGGCCCTTTGGGGAGTAATGACCAGAAGGCACTTGAAAGAGTATGTTTTCGGGTTGGCATCCTAGATTATTTTCAATAGCCTCACATTTTCAGTCGTGTAGTATTTTAATGGTATGATGGTGTGCATGACATGCCATCACAGTCTCTCCTACCCACCCTCCCAGAACTGGGCTATGCACTGCCTCTCCTGCTCATTGTAGTTGGCCCAGCTGGTATTCAGGAATGGTTGGGCATGAATGGTTAGCGTGGAAAGTGAAAGCAAGAAAAACCAACATAAACTATGATTTTGGTCTGAGCGGCTGATAACAAGTTCTCGTTGGGCATGACAGGAAAGACTACCGGAATTTGAGTTCTGGAGGTGGCTCTGTGGCCTTACCCTGGCTATCCAGTCATGTGCTAAGTGTGAACATCTCTTAAGACTGCAGTGAAAAGCTGAAGGGAAAGGCATGAGGCTGAGCTACCTAGGATGGGAAGACACGGAGCTGTAGCAGAAAAGTTCTCTTGGGGTTGTAGTAAACCGTCACTTTCTTGGTTGGCTGTTGAGGTAAATTGCAGTTGGTGATTTTCTTGTCACCGACAGTGAACATGTATAGATTTCCTATCTTCCTCATGGCAGCTTCCATTCCTCTTCCTGGTAGGTTTTCTTTAGTACATGACCACAATAATAAATCCTGTACCTAGCAAGGAAAGGCCTCAGATCCTGCAGAGCTTGGCTTCCAGCAGTCTTGACTGTCATGCCCAGTAAGAATGTGCCACCAACTGCTCAGACCAAAATCATGGTGTTATGTTGGTTTCCCTTGCCTTCACTTCCCATGCCAACCAAGCTCGTATGTCAGACTTCTCACACCCTTTGCCCCTGCCTTCCTTACCTGTATTCCACCTTTTCCTGTCACTTGGATTGTTGTAGAAGTCCCCTATATGGATTGCTTGCTTTGTCTTAGTCCTAGTCCACATTATATTTTTCATATAGCTGCCAGACCAGAATGATCCTCCAATTAGTTAATTGTCCAATTTTGTTAATTCTCTATTCATAATCTCCATTGATACTTGGGTGTGTGTGTGTGTGTGTACGCATGCACATGTGTGTTCCTGCCTGTTTCTGTTGTCTTTTCTTTCTCAGAATAAAGTCCTATCAGGCATAAATAGGAGGTTAAGGTCATCCTCAGCTGTATACTGAGTTTGATGCTAATCTTGGCTACATGACACTTGTCTCTAAATAAATAAATATAATAAAATAAAAATCCCAAATTATGGTAGTCATTGACCTTGTCTACATCACCTTCTCCTATGTAAGTCAATTTACTGTGTTTCCTCATGCTCCAGGATTGATTTTTTTTAATGCATACAAAATAATGTTGATCTTTATTATTATAACAAGTTTGTCATTGTACTTTCCTTCATACTTACCCTCACCCTCTCATCCTTCCTATGATTCCATCCTTTTGCTTTCGTGTCGCACTTCACACACACACACACACACACACACACACACCTACCTAGATTCTGCATGTGAGAAAAACGTATGATGTCGTCTTTCCCATTCCCCATACCTCTCCTCCCAAGGTTCACTATTCAAGCTTCCTCTTTAGAGGCCTTGCCCTCTCTTAGACCACCTTTTCACTGAATGTCTTCATAGTAGCCTTCCTTCAGGGCTCTGGTAGATGTTACCTTAGCACAGAGTTTCAGATTAAATAGCACTCTGCTTCTTTTCTCCCATCTTCTCTTGCTCGACTTTATTATTCCACACATTACCAGCTAGCATGTGTGATACACTTTTAAGTTATACACTTCCCCACTAGGAAGTAGGCTGTTTGTTTTTTGTTTTCTGTACTGATAGAATTTCAGTATCTACAACCTATCCTGTCCATGAGTGAGGTACTCAACAATGAAGACCTCAGAACTAAAAATAATCAGTATAATTTATAGCAGTAATTCATTTGCTTTTGTAGCAGTTATTTAAATGTAGTAAGCTTGTGTTTGTTTTTCTGAAGATAATGGATTGTCTACATAAGAACAGATTGAAGCCCAAAAATAACTTTCTAGGGCATAATAGTTATATGGATTTAGTAAGGTTATTTAAGATAGCTAAAAAAAAAATGGTGAGTGTATGTAATTTAGTTACCATATTACTCATGTCTGTATGTATCTTTATTACAAATGCTAATTGTCTACCTAGGTGTTCCGCCCAGCTGGCCAGTAGAAAGAGATGATGCATTCTGTGGTTATAGCACTCTTTGATAGCTGTGTTTTACTAAAGAAGTCACACTCAGCTTTATTTATGAGCACCGTGTTTGGCTCTAAGCCTCTGTGATAGACTGTAATTTGTCACTTTAATGCATTTATTGTTCTAAGGTCATGCACCATGTGTGTTAAAACACAGAGGTGCAGTAGAGCTGGAGTCTAGGGGCCTTGGACATAGAACTAGGTGTAGTAGTGCAGTGTAGGATACAATGGAAATACCTGTAAAATAGCCTGGAATGGGACTAGAGAGCTGGCTCAGCAGTTAGGAATGCTGTTCTTCCAGAGGAACCTGAGTTCTGATCCCTGCACCTTTATCAGGTGCCTTGCAACTACCTGGAATTCCAGCTCCAGGAAATCAACTCCTGACTGCTGTAGGCACACTCAGGCTGCACAGGTGCCAAGTGTGCGCATGTGCGTGCGTGCACACACACGCACATACAGACAGAATGTGATAAAATTCAGTCTCACCCCCCCCCCCCAACACGGTTTCTCTGTCCTAGCTGTCCTGGAACTAACTCTTATAGACCAGGTTGGCCTCAAACTCACAAACTCAGAGATCCACCTGCCTCTGCCTCCCGAGTGCTGGGGTTAAAGACATCCACTACCACTACCTGGCAAAGAAAAAAAAAGTCTTTTTTTTAAAATAGCCTGGGGTGCTTGAGAAACGTCAGTCATATGTAACCTGGGGGCTGTTGAAAGTGTTAGAGCAGGGGAATGCCTAGGAAAGAAGGAGAGAGGGAGAAGACTGTAAGGGGTGGGGGAAGGAGGAAAGGCCTGTGGCTGTAAGAGGTCAGCAGGACCTGCTCAGACCAGGACTGCCAAGGAGTGTGACTCCTGAGCAGTGATCTCATCAGAGGATGTGAGAGGAACAGGTATATCAGTAAGGGCCGACTGTCTGACGTGGAGAGCTGTGAAGTCCCCAGTCAGAGTGCTGGGCATGTGTTTGAGCTCAGGGGCCCACAGACTGGAGTGTCCTCTGTAAATGGTTATTGAATGACTCTCTGTAAAAAAGGCTGCTCATATGTACACAGGTTTATCATAGTTTTATTGATAGAAAGATGTAGCACATAGTTGATAGGTAGTAACATTCATGCAGTACTCTATAAAGTTAGTCAGTTCTATTTGGCCAGTTAATTCTCATAGAATGCTTGTTTTGCCAGGATATTAGATCCGTAACAAACTTATTACTGGAATCAGCAAAGGCATATAGCTCTGAGGTAAATATTTTACGTTAAAGAATAAGACTTAAGGTTGAAGATATGGCTCAGCAAGTACCTACCTATATGCTCTTCCAGAGAACCTAGGTTCAGTTACCAGCACCAGCATGGCAGCTCACAACTGTCTGTAACTCCAGTCCCAGGGGACCCACTACCCTCTTCTGATCTCCATGAGAATGTGTGCATGTGGCAATGGATGTACATACAGGCAAAACACCCCTACACATAAAAATAAGAAGTAAAATGATCAAAAAAAAAAGTTTGAAAGTAAGACTAAAGTGTTTACTAAGATATCTCAGTACTTTATTCTCAATCAGTGAAGTCAGTGACTTTGAATCAGGTAATAGTTTTTGGACATTGAAAAAATACTGTTCACACAGTAACGACTGAAGATCTATTATACTTAGTTTTAATCTGTGTTACTAACATTTTCTTATACTTTCAGGCTAGACAAACAGTGATACAAAAAGTCTAGTCCTTATTTATATTATTTATTTCTGTGGTTTAAATGTTTTCTCCAAGGCTAATTTCAAACAGCTACTGTGACATAGCTGGGTGTAGAGCTATGAGAAGATGTATACCGTATACCGTAAACATTCTATCAGACAGATAAAAGAATGGGGAACTTGAGTATTCCCTTGTTTAAAATATATTCTTCTGTAGTTTAATAAACACTGTACTCAACCATTTACAAAATTCCTGAAAATTTGACAACTAGCTTTCATAAACCAGCACTTCAGAACTTAGCTTCCTGTGGGTACTCTAGATACCGAAGAACTTGAGGAGTGATTACTCTAAGGATGAGTCTGCACTAGATGTGCTAGCTCAAGAATCATTCTTGTACCAGTTACACCTTAGGAATAAGTGAGTGTTGACAGAGGATAGGGAGTAAGAAGAATGAGCAGACCAAGAAGAGATGAAGGGCAAAACCTTGGGTAACAAGTCACAAGGTTACCAGTGACTGACACAAGGCGGGAGCAGCAGGGCCCTCCTCTTAGAAATACTAGTCCAGCAAGAGAAAAGGAAAATTCCAAATGCAGTTTCTGAGAAGCTGATATTACTGTGATCTGCTGTGCTGGCATGAGCATTTGCTGGTAGCCAGGCCAGACTTGCTTTAGTAAAGTCGTTCAGTAGTTAGCAGCCCTTAGGTTGCATGTGCCTTCTCTTTGGTAGGCTAGAAAAATAAAGTTAGAGAATAGTCTCAAAGGTCTGGAATGAGCACGAGGAAATGGCTCTATGTGAAATGAATCCATAACTGACGTTAATTCCCCATCTCTTAGTGTGCTTGTGAAGTTCATAATAGGTGCTCGTGGCTGTGAAGTGCCTGTGGAAGACAGGGAGGATCCTTACTCCTGCCGGCTGCTCAACATCACCAACCCAGGTGCGTTGTCCTCCAGGCTGCCTGCCGTCTATTTGTTGTAAGTAAAAGGTGCTAAAGTTTATGGAAGAGAGTCCATTTTTAACCAACTAAATATTTGTCATCAAAATTTGTATTCCAGCCTTTTTGACAGATGCACTAGTCACTCAGGGAGTCTCTGGGATTCTTTACTGATAAAGAATTTCTGGGCTGACCTATATATACACTTGAGTATGACTTAGTGCATCTAGAGAATTAGATTACTCATAGATTGCTGAATTTTGAACTTTTGGAAAATGTTGACTTTACCAATTAATGTATAATAACTATGATACAAATATTGTGAGTTGACTTTGATTTTGAATTATTGCTAAAAATCAAGTGTAATTAGATGTGTCTCCCACCCACCAGTTTCCGAATAACCACTCAGAGGCTTAATATTAATTATAAATGTTTGGCCAATAACTCAGGCTTATTACTAGCTAGCTCTAACATTTAAATTAACCCATTTCTATTAATGTGTTTTCCTGTGACCCGTGACTGGCCAGTGCTGTGGCATGTTGCTCCTTGGGCAGCTGCTGGTATCTCCCAGACTCTGCCCTTCTTCACCTGTATCTCTGCTTGGATTTCTCGCTTGACTCTATCTTGCCTTGCCATAGACCAAAGCACTTTTATGAACAACACATGTTCATAGTGTGCAAAAGATATCCCACAGCAACCAGGTGATGTGGCACATGCCTGGAATCCCACCATTGGGGAACCAGAAGTGGGAAGATCACTTCTGCTGGGAATCAGCCTGGGTGATATATCAAGAACATGCAAAAAAAAGAAAGAAAGAAAGAAAAACTTTAAGAGGTTAAAAGTCCCAGACTATTGACTAAGCTTCTGCAAAAGAAACAAGAAAAAGTTTGAATTACTAAAAATTATTTTATACTCCTTAGAATTAAGTCTGTGAGAATCTAGATAAGGATGCAGAAAGCTGATGCTAATGAGGTTTCCATGTTGTCAGGGAGGCTGTTACTACTCTTTATTAGCATTCCCATTGTGTTCGGCTGCAGTTCTAAAGGAGGCTTTCCACATCTGCCGGGTGTGCTGGTCTACTTTAAAGTTTCTTAGTCTTCACAGTTACATGTATCTCACTTTTTGAAGTGTGATCATACGCAGGTGTGGGCTGAAAATCTGTGGCTCTAAAGCCAGCCCTGCCATGTTAGCTCTGTGGCCTCCTGATTCTGCATTTCATTATCTGTAAGCAAGTAATAAAGTGTATAATTGCGCACACCTTTAATTGCAGCCTTTGGGAGGCAGGAATATTGTTGTAAGTTTGAGATCAACCTGCCTACAAAATGAGTTCCAGGTCAGCCTGATCTACAGAGTGCTATTAAAAAAAGAAAGAAAGAAAGAAAAAAAAAGAAAAAGAAAAAAGAAAGGGAAAAAAAAAAGTCGTCTCATGGAGACTAGTACAGGGTGAAGTAAATGATAGAACATTTAGTGTAGGTTCTAGAACTCCATAGATACTTTGTACTAAAGAGCCTGCCTTTTTCATGGATTGGATTTCGGCCCACTTTTTCAATAAATTGAGCATATATTCTAGTCTTTATCATAAAGCAGAGGTTTGTAGACAAAATTGTACATATATTTGTGTTCTTCTGAGGAGAGGTTCCATTAGCTTTTAGTAGAGAGCATAGGATCGTAACCTCATCAGATGTATTGTTACTAAGGTAGTAGCTTACAGAAATGAAAACCAGACAACCACATACAGAAACATTACTCAGGGCTGGAGGGATAGCCCACTGACAGAGTGCCTGCCTAGCAGTTTGCAGCCCTGTTCCCATCCCCAGCACTTGTTACCTGGAACTTACCATCTTAATTGCTTATTGATAGTAGAGGGGTAAAACTGCACTGTTTAATGTAGGTATATCTTATTACCCTCTGAGCATTTGGGTTATTTCAGTATCTAAAGGTCATGAACATTAATCCTACTGCTGTGTGTCTAGAAGGTTTGATTAATGGCTGCTGTTAAAGCAACAAGATTTCCTGCTCCAGGTAGCTTGAACTTAAGGTACATTTGTTTAAGGTAAAGAAAGTCTAAGAATGACTTGACCTCCTGTTTTTAATAGACATGCTTCTTTCTACTTTGGATGCCTTTTGTCTCCTGAATATACTAAAGAGGAAAACTTGCTGTCGTCCAGTCTGGATGCTGACAGTGCTCTTTAGCTCGTGGCAAAAAATTCTGTCCCTTTTTGCCCTCTCCTGCTCATGTCTATTAACAAGAAGGAGGCAGCATTTTATTTCATTTTATTGACGATCTTTTTAAGTATAAGATACCTTCTAGGACTAAAGTGAGGGACCTAAATATGTACAAGGTAGGACATATTCTAGTCTCTGTAAAGCAGGGCTGTCTTTCTTAGAAAGTGAACTTGGTAAATTCTATCAAAGCAGAATTTTGTGTTAATTGTGTTAATTTGAGGAGTGGGATCCAGTGGTTTTCAGTGAGCTATGCGGTGTCAAGAATCAGCCCCAGGACCTTGTATGTACTGGGCAGGTCAGCTTCACCACTGAATTGATCTCACAGCCCTGATACCAATGTACAGACTGGCTACACACATTGATTTTTATCTGGTTGGGCCATCAGCAGAGTTTAAAAACTACAGAGAACTTTGTCTTTAAAGTAGGTTTTATATTTCTCAAACAATTTTTGACAAATAAGCCATATTTTATTATCATCTAATCTCTCCTGGTTCTTTTATTGTAATTAGAAAAGTTACTTAAAAAGGATTATTGATTGGGGAAATTGGCTTTCTGGTAGAGTAGTTGCTTAACATGAGTGAAGCCCAGGTTCAGTTCCCAGCTCTGAAGAAAAAAAAAGAGAGTTCAGGAAACTGATATAAAAGGAGCTCTGACTTGTGAGCCGTTAAACATGGGTCTGATTCCCGATTCCATCACTTTTTGTGACTTGGGGTCGATTACTCAGTGTCCATTAGGACTATAGAGTCTTACCTGGTAAGTGACATAACGCTCCTCCCCAAAGGGTGTGTGTAGATGTGATGGGTAGTGTAGAGTAGGTGCTCAGAATCCGCTTAATTTACTTATCTGCCATAAATATTTTATAGCAAGTTTCTCAGTGTTGTTTAAATTGATTTCATTCCTATACCGCAGTGGTTTCCAAACATACCATAAACTTTCAGATTGCTTAATAAGAAGTAGCATTTTTAGAACTTGCAGGGCAAGATCAAATTTTCTAATCATTTTTACTATATACTAAGTACTTTAATAATGTTTAATAGTGTTTATCCAGGCCTTCCGTGTAGATAGATACCTTGCAGTTGACTTACATTAAGTATTTACCTATGGGATGTTGTGTGTGTTTGCACATGTGTGTGTGCAGAAGTCTGGATTTTATCTGATGGCATAATACCCTATCCTTGTTGTTTAGTTTTGAATCAAGAAATCGAGGCCTTCAACTTCCCTGAAGATACTTCCTCATCCAGACTCTCTGAAGATCAAGTTGTCAGCGTGAGCTTCCGAGTTCTCTACCCTATCGTGATTACCAGTCTTGGAGTGTTCTATGATGCCAGTGACCTTGGTTTTCAGAGGAACATCACAGTCAAGTTGTATCAGGCAGAGCAGGAGGTGTGTATTGGCATGAACAGGATTTTTCCAATTTTCTTCCTTAGAAACTTTTCCTTGTGGCCCTCAGTAGGTAAAAAGACTGAACCTTCTCCATGGTTGGGTGACTTCCGTCTTTCTTCCTGTATTGGTTGAAGTTAAATATGTTGCATTGTAGTGCTGGTTTGTGGAGAGATTACCATAGATAGATGAATTATATGTACAAAAGGAAAAGTTGGACTAGATTAGGAAGTCCAAACCTAAATTCCCCATAGCTTCGTTAACAAAGGTGTCAGAAATATGAGCTGAAGAGAAGGCAGTCTTTTCAAAAATGAATCTAACTAATTGTATGGCCACCTGCAAAAGAATAAAATTAGATCCATATCTTTTACCTTGCACAAAAAGTCAGTTCAAATTGGATCAGAAACCTTAATTTAAAATCATAAACTGCTCTGGGAAACATTTCAGGACATGGGTACAGGCAACAAATGTCTGAATAAAACCCTGGTAGCATAAGAAACAGCTTCAAGACCTGACAAATGAGACTACATGAAACTAAAAGGCTTTAACAACAAAAGAAATTTATCAACAGAATGAACATACTACAAAATGGGAGAAAAGTCTTTGTAAACTATACTTTATGGTTAATATTTGAATGTATAAAGAACTACAAAAATGCAGTGGTGGCGCATGCCTTTAATCCCAGCATTTGTGAGGCAGAGACAGGTGGATCTCTGTGAGTTCGAGGCCAGCCTGGTTTACCAAGTGAGTTCTAGAACAGGCTTCAAAGCGGCAGAGAAACCCTGTTTCAAAACAAAACAAAACAAAACGAAAAAAACCTACAAAAATAATTTTAAAACTGCCAGTCAGTAAATGGCCAGTGATTTGTACAGTTCTCATAAGAAGAAACACAAATGGCCAGTAATTTTTTTAAGTATTTAACATATTTAGCCATAAAAGAAATATAAATTCCATTTCACCCTAGTTAGAATGATCATATAATTTGCCAGCACCGTTTTTGAAAAGACTTTTTTCCCCAGCTCATGTTTCTGACACCTTTGTTAATGAAGCTGTGGGGAATTTAGGTTTGGAATTTCTAATCTAGTCCAACTTTTTCTTGTGTACATATAACAAAAAATGCTGGTGAGGATATGACGAAAGAGGAGCCCTTATCTAATGTTAATATAGTCACTGTAGAAACCAGTGTGACCATATGACCCAGCTATGTTACTCCTGCACATACACACAGAGGACTCAAACCTACTGCAGAAAAGTACTGCCCATGTTTATCACCACTCTTTTTACAGAAGAATGGATAATGAAAATGGGGTACGTATTTACAGTAGAATTTTACTCGGTCATAAAGAAAAATGAAATTTGCAGAAAAATGGACAGAACAGAACTAGAGAATGTTATATAGTGAAGACACTAAAACTTGAATGACAAATGCTGCCATATGTTCTCTTTTGTAAGATGTTGATTCTAGCCTCTCACTGTTAAATATCTGGGTCAAGTTGAAAGTGAATGGCTGAAGGCCAAGACACTAGGAGGTGGCTCAGGCAATTTGCTTGGGGTGGGGATAGACAATAGAAAAAAGGGAAGTAGAGTAGTGGATGTAGTGAGTCTTCCTCTGTCCCACCTGCCAGCTCCCAAATAACCACATGGACTCTGATTCTTTTTTTTTTTTCAAATATTTATTTATTTATTATGTGTACAATATTCTGCCTGTGTGTCTGCCTGCAGGCCAGAAGAGGGCTCCAGACCCCTTTACAGATGGTTTGAACCACCATGTGGTTGCTGGGAATTGAACTCAGGACCTTTGGAAGAACAGGCAATGTTCTTAACTTCTGAGCCATCTCTCCAGCCCCTGGACTCTGATTCTTTTGAAGGGTTCCCGTGTACATTGGTTTTCCATAGAAATCTGTGAACTTTCACTTTGTTCTTGGCTATATATGGCGGGGGGAATATTAAAATGTGTTGGTTCAATTTAGTGAAAATGCTCATTTCCTTTAGTACATTTCATATCAAGGTAAGTTTTTAAAGACTGTATAAATATATAATCTTTAAATCATAGTTTATCTTCATAATTTCATTCAGGCCTGGTGGCAAACCTAATCCCAGCTGCTTGGGAAGCTGAGGCAGGAGGATCAAAAGTATCTTAGCAACTTAGCAAGACACTGTCTTAAAAGAGGGCTGTGCCTGCTGCAGGTAGTGAAGTGCTTACCTAGCATGCAGAGGGCTGTCCGCTGAATCCCTAGAGCAATGAAACAAGTAATATAGTAATCCAGTGGCCATGGCAACAGCACTAAAAAATCTTGATGGGGCAGAAGAGATGGCTTAGTGGTTAAAAGTGCTTGTTATTCTTGCAGAGGATCTGAATTCGGTTTCCAACACCCATATGATGGCTCACAACTGTCTTATCTATAACTTCAGTTTTAGGGAATCTGATGCCCTCTTATGCATTCTGTGTGTACAAGGCATATATGCGGTACATAAACATACATGCAGGTAAAACACCTATGCTGGGGGGCAGTGGCAGCAGCAGCAGCAGCAGCAGGGGTGTATGCCTTTAATCCCAGCACTTGGGAAGCAGAGGCAGGCGGATCTCTGAGTTCAAGGCCAGCCTGGTCTGTAAGAGCTAGTTCCAGGACGAGCTCCAAAGCTACAAAGAAACCCTGCCTCAAAACATTAAAACAAAACAAAACAAAACAACATAAAACAAATACATTTAAAACAAAAAGGTAGAGCTGGAGAGATGGCTCAGTCCATGGTTAAGAGCACTGGCTACTCTTTCAAAGGACCCAGGTTCAATTCCCAGCACCCACATGGCAGCTCACAACTGTCTTTAACTCTAGTTTCAGAGGGTCTGATATCCTCATACAGACACACATGTAGTCAAAACACCAGTGTACATAAAATAAAAATAAATCATTAAAAAAAACCCAAAAAGTAAATACCTGAAAGTTGTTGAAACCACAGTGAGTGTGATTGGTGGCTTTGTGTATTTACTGATAAAGCTACACCGTGTCTGAGGATCTGTTGCATTTACAGTATATAACAGGAAAATTGTCTTTGTTTCTCCCTTCCTCCTTACCCATCTTGCAGGAGGCTCTTTTCGTTGCTCGATTTAGTCCTCCAAGCTGTGGCATACAGGTGAACAAGCTATGGTACAAGCCTGTGGAGCAGTTCATCTTACCAGAGGTATGGCTAGAGTGAAGACCAGTGTTGCTTTTGTAGGTGTGTGCTTTGTTGCATCACGTCAGCTCTACAGGGTGGAAGCAGCAGTACCAACAAAGCTTGCACTAAATTTTGCAGTTACACCAAGAGAACTTCTTAGCCATGGTTTTTAAAAATGCCTGTTGCCATGGTTAACTTAAAGTTGAGAACTGTGTCTCAGTGACAGAGGGTAGTATTAAGTCTTATAAACAGTAGATATTTTGGAAGTTAAATGTTTTACTTATCTAAGGAATTGTAAAAAAAAAAAATGCCTGTTGTGGGATATTTTGATTGTACTCTGACACTCCTGAGACTGCCAATAAAATTTACCTTGAATCAGAGAGATGAGCTAGCTACTGGCTGACCAAAATTAGCCATAGAGGTTTTGGAAGATCCAGAACATATAGAGAGATACAGAAAGGAGGGGCTTAGAAAGATTCTTCACCCTTTTGGAGTGAGGAAGAAGAGAGAGAGGAGGTCTCTGGTCACTTTGCTGCTGCTTCTCTAATTCAAGGTAAACTTTATTGGCAGTCTTGGGACTGTCAGAGTGCGATCAGAATATCCCACAACATTGCCAGGTATGATAGGGCACACTTAATCCCAGCATTCTGTAGGTAAAAGCAGGCAGAACTCTATGAATTTAAGGCCAGCCTGGTCTACATACTGAGTTCAGGACAGCTAGTGCTACGTAATGAGACCCTGTACCAAATATTAAAAATGAAAAACAGTGCGGATAGGATAATAGGCAATATTTTCAAGTTAAATAAAAATTTATTAACAGTGAACACTTGTGGATGATGTCTGAATACATGTCAGTCACCTCTGGGCTCTTGGACAGTCTTAAATCTTACACGCTGGAGACCATTTTGTCTGCTAAATGCCCTCATGCATGCTGAGGGTTTCCCCAGTGTAGTCAAGGACTATAACAGAGGCAGGTGTGAGCAGTGCCCATCCACCATCTTCAGCCTATTCATTGAGTCCTCTTCCGAACTTAGTGCTTTGAAACCATAGTAGGGGTCAGAGTGTTGGACAGTTATGGGTTCACTGAAAACTATCTTGAGTTTGTCTACAAAATCAAAGCTAAGTTAAGATGTGAAAGCTGGACAATTGGCAGCTTCCTTGTTAAGCTTGTCTCATGGTGTTCCAATTAAGGGCAAAAGCAGAGCCACACATTTTGTGGTGTGTTGTGTACTTTTGGCATCAAATATAAGTAGTTGAAACAACATTTGTATGCTGATTAGTCATTTGATACAAGCTAGATTCATCAAAGAAGAGGGAGCCTCAATTGTGAAAATGTCTATAAAGTTGGGCTATAGGCAAGCCTGTGTGGCAGTAACCCCAACTGAGACAATATGTTAATTCTATATCAGAGAAGTCTTGCCCTCTCTGTGGCTGTGTCTGTCATGAGGTAGAGATGCTGCAGTTACTGGTCTAGAGGGCTTTTTAGGGAATGACTGGTTCTACACAGGTGGACCACTTAGAATGTGCTGCCACATGGCAAGCATTCTAT